>NW_022262802.1:100000-135361 GCF_002021735.2 Oncorhynchus kisutch
ACAGAGTTAACGAAGACTGGGACAACCATACCATTACACAGAGTTTCTGAAGTATGTCTGTACTGCAGCCTGTGTGTTATTCTGTGATCAGGAGGGACAGTAGTGTAGTAGGTCTTGCGGGGGTTAGGAGTGGTAGCTAGTATCTATCTCTGGATTTCAACACCTGTCTGTTTCTATTTGGGTTTACAGTTGTCACAGCGACACGAGGTCTGACCTACTGGTAACTGCCAGAGTAAAGGAAACATTTGACTAAATGAGGGATACAAAGTCATATTGAAAACAGGTGCTTCCACATATTGAAAGCAGGTGTGGTTCCTGAGTTAATTAAGCAAATAACATCCCATCATGCTTAGGGGTCATGTATTAAAATTCCCCCAGTTGTCCATTATTTAGGCTATACCATGGCTGGAAGAAGAGATCTCAGTGGCTTTGGAAAGGGAGATAAGTGAGATTCTGGAGCGCCACCTGAGACAGTGTTTTCCACCACCGTCAACAAAACACCAAAAACATGGAATTTTCTGGTGGAAGAACGAGGTCACATCCCTCCAGTAGAGTTCCAGACCCTTGTAGAATCCATGTCGAGGTGCATTGAAGCTGTTCTGGCTGCTGGTGACCCAACTCCCTATTAACACACTATACGTTGGTGTTTCCTTTATCTTGGTGTTTACATTATGTTGGGGTTTCCTTTATCTTGGTGTTTACATTCTGTTGGTGTTTCCTTTATCTTGGTGTTTACATTATGATGGTGTTTCCTTTATCTTGGTGTTTACATTCTGTTGGTGTTTCCTTTATCTTGGTGTTTACATTATGTTAGTGTTTCCTTTATCTTGGTGTTTACATTACGTTGGGGTTTCCTTTATCTTGGTGTTTACATTATATTGGTGTTTCCTTTATCTTGGTGTTTACATTATATTGGAGTTTCCTTTATCTTGGTGTTTACATTATGTCGGTGTTTCCTTTATCTTGGTGTTTACATTACATTGGGGTTTCCTTTATCTTGGTGTTTACATTACATTGGGGTTTCCTTTATCTTGGTGTTTACATTATGTTGGTGTTTCCTTTATCTTGGTGTTTACATTATGTTGGTGTTTCCTTTATCTTGGTGTTTACATTACATTGGGGTTTCCTTTATCTTGGTGTTTACATTACATTGGGGTTTCCTTTATCTTGGTGTTTACATTATGTTGGGGTTTCCTTTATCTTGGTGTTTACATTACGGTGGAGTTTCCTTTATCTTGGTGTTTACATTATGTTGGTGTTTCCTTTATCTTGGTGTTTACATTAAGTTGGGGTTTCCTTTATCTTGGTGTTTACATTATGTTGGTGTTTCCTTTATCTTGGTGTTTACATTAAGTTGGGGTTTCCTTTATCTTGGTGTTTACATTCGGTTGGTGTTTTCTTTATCTTGGTGTTTACATTATTTTTGGTGGGCACACACACACACACACACACACACACCAACTCTTGGCTTGGTGTGTGTGAGACCTGCGTAGCCTTCACACACTGACAGTCAGTCAACACACACATAAATCCCCATGACACACACACACACACTGAGTCTGCCAGCCGTACTGTAGGTCAAACTAGCTGTCTGATTACAACTGGGAATCAGTCCTGTACAGTCAGTGATACAAACTACTGACAGTTGAAAACAATGTCTGGATTGTCTAAACAACAATAGAATAGACGTTTCATAAGATAAGCTTACTGCCCTACTTCACTACCAACCTCTACACAGGTACAAGGCCTACTTCACTACCAACCTCTACACAGGTACAAGGCCTACTTCACTACCAACCTCTACACAGATACAAGGCCTACTTCACTACCAACCTCTACACAGGTACAAGGCATACTTCACTACCAACCTCTACACAGGTACAAGGCCTACTTCACTACCAACCTCTACACAGGTACAAGGCCTACTTCACTACCAACCTCTACACAGGTACAAGGCCTACTTCACTACCAACCTCTACACAGGTACAAGGCCTACTTCACTACCAACCTCTACACAGGTACAAGGCCTACTTCTACACAGCTACAAGGCCTACTTCACTACCAACCTCTACACAGGTACAAGGACTACTTCACTACCAACCTCTACACAGGTACAAGGCCTACTTCACTACCAACCTCTACACAGGTACAAGGCCTACTTCACTACCAACCTCTACACAGCTACAAGGCCTACTTCACAACCAACCTCTACACAGCTGCAAGGCCTACTTCACTACCAACCTCTACACAGGTACAAGTTCTACTTCACTACCAACCTCTACACAGGTACAAGACCTACTTCACTACCAACCTCTACACAGGTACAAGGCCTACTTCACTACCAACCTCTACACAGGTACAAGGCCTACTTCTACACAGGTACAAGGCCTACTTCACTACCAACCTCTACACAGGTACACGGCCTACTTCTACACAGGTACAAGGTCTACTTCTACACAGCTACAAGGCCTACTTCACTACCAACCTCTACACAGGTACAAGGCCTACTTCACTACCAACCTCTACACAGCTACAAGTCCTACTTCACTACCAACCTCTACACAGGTACAAGGCCTACTTCACTACCAACCTCTACACAGGTACAAGGCCTACTTCACTACCAACCTCTACACAGGTACAAGGCCTACTTCTACACAGGTACAAGGCCTACTTCTACACAGCTACAAGGCCTACTTCACTACCAACCTCTACACAGCTACAAGGCCTACTTCACTACCAACCTCTACACAGCTACAAGGCCTACTTCTACACAGCTACAAGGCCTACTTCATTACCAACCTCTACACAGGTACAAGGCCTACTTCACTACCAACCTCTACACAGGTACAAGGCCTACTTCTACACAGGTACAAGGCCTACTTCTACACAGCTACAAGGCCTACTTCACTACCAACCTCTACACAGGTACAAGGCCTACTTCACTACCAACCTCTACACAGCTACAAGTCCTACTTCACTACCAACCTCTACACAGGTACAAGGCCTACTTCACTACCAACCTCTACACAGGTACAAGGCCTACTTCACTACCAACCTCTACACAGGTACAAGGCCTACTTCACTACCAACCTCTACACAGGTACAAGGCCTACTTCTACACAGGCACAAGGCCTACTTCTACACAGCTACAAGGCCTACTTCACTACCAACCTCTACACAGCTACAAGGCCTACTTCACTACCAACCTCTACACAGGTACAAGGCCTACTTCACTACCAACCTCTACACAGCTACAAGGCCTACTTCACTACCAACCTCTACACAGGTACAGGCCTACTTCACTACCAACCTCAACACAGGTACAAGGCCTACTTCACTACCAACCTCTACACAGGTACAAGGCCTACTTCACTACCAACCTCTACACAGGTACAAGGCCTACTTCACTACCACCCTCTACACAGGTACAAGGCCTACTTCACTACCAACCTCTACACAGGTACAAGGCCTACTTCACTACCAACCTCTACACAGGTACAAGGCCTACTTCACTACCAACCTCTACACAGGTACAAGGCCTACTTCACTACCAACCTCTACACAGGTACAAGGCCTACTTCACTACCAACCTCTACACAGCTACAAGGCCTACTTCACTACCAACCTCTACACAGGTACAAGGCCTACTTCACTACCAACCTCTACACAGGTACAAGGCCTACTTCACTACCAACCTCTACACAGGTACAAGGCCTACTTCACTACCAACCTCAACACAGGTACAAGCCTACTTCACAACCAACCTCTACACAGGTACAAGGCCTACTTCACTACCAACCTCTACACAGGTACAAGGCCTACTTCACTACCAACCTCTACACAGGTACAAGGCCTACTTCACTACCAACCTCTACACAGGTACAAGGCCTACTTCACTACCAACCTCTACACAGGTACAAGGCCTACTTCACTACCAACCTCAACACAGGTACAAGCCTACTTCACAACCAACCTCTACACAGGTACAAGGCCTACTTCACTACCAACCTCTACACAGGTACAAGGCCTACTTCACTACCAACCTCTACACAGGTACAAGGCCTACTTCACTACCAACCTCTACACAGGTACAAGGCCTACTTCACTACCAACCTCTACACAGGTACAAGGCCTACTTCACTACCAACCTCAACACAGGTACAAGCCTACTTCACAACCAACCTCTACACAGGTACAAGGCCTACTTCACTACCAACCTCTACACAGGTACAAGGCCTACTTCACTACCAACCTCTACACAGGTACAAGGCCTACTTCACTACCAACCTCTACACAGGTACAAGGCCTACTTCACTACCAACCTCTACACAGGTACAAGGCCTACTTCACTACCAACCTCTACACAGGTACAAGGCCTACTTCACTACCAACCTCTACATAGGTACAAGGCCTACTTCACTACCAACCTCTACACAGGTACAAGGCCTACTTCACTACCAACCTCTACACAGGTACAAGGCCTACTTCACTACCAACCTCTACATAGGTACAAGGCCTACTTCACTACCAACCTCTACACAGGTACAAGGCCTACTTCACTACCAACCTCTACACAGGTACAAGGCCTACTTCACTACCAACCTCTACTCAGGTGCAAGGACTACTTCACTACCACCCTCTACACAGGTACAAGGCCTACTTCACTACCAACCTCAACACAGGTACAAGGCCTACTTCACAACCAACCTCTACACAGGTACAAGGCCTACTTCACTACCAACCTCAACACAGGTACAAGGCCTACTTCACTACCAACCTCAACACAGGTACAAGGCCTACTTCACTACCAACCTCTACACAGGTACAAGGCTTACTTCACTACCAACCTCTACACAGGTACAAGGCCTACTTCACTACCAACCTCTACACAGGTACAAGGCCTACTTCTACACAGGTACATGGTGAAATAACCAATAACACACTGTGTGTGTGTGTGTGTGTCTTCCTCAGCTGTGCATAGGAAACAAGGTGACATTTGGACTCCTTGGAGGCTTCCCTCAAGTTCAACCTTGTTCTTCAGCAACACCAAGGTTACGTCGCAAATGACCCTCCTACTCCCTATCTAGTGAACTACTTTTGACCAGGAGCCATTCTGGACGCACTCCTAGACGTGCCGGTGGGGGCCTAGTCGGGAATAGTTCTCTCGCTAAATGTCAGCTGACTGTTCCAACTATACTAATTGTATGGTTTCATTGTTTCAAAATCAGACAGATGGAATACGCGTTATAAACTGCAATATAATGGTTTGTTATAAAGAGAGATGAGGCGCGAATGTCCAAACCGCAATGTTTTCAGGAAATAGTGAATTTACCAAATGTTCTATGAAATGATGCTGCCTACCTATCAGATAAACAATGAAATACAAATAAATATGACATTCTAACTGTATACAAACAGACATCAATAAACGCAAGCGGAACGCGCCGTGAGGCTAAACTAATCAACAATATCATTTTACGCACGATCGGGATCAATTTACGCACCGTGTCGCGCGTTAATAACTTCCGACTTCAGTGAAATAAAGATCATATCAGATGAAGAAGTCCTTCTATCAACATCTTCCGAACTTCCACAATGATCTCTGTAACGAACCGACACTTTCCCGGAGACGTACCCGGTTCCGTCTCACCTTTTCTCGGCACTTGGTTAGCTCGATGTAGGTGAAGTGCTGGGCCGATGCGGCATTGTGGAGAGTGTGTGTGTGTGTGTGTGTGGTCCGTGCAGTAAAGGCTACCAAACTCAGTCGATCTGTTTGGTGACAGTCTCTCTCTCTCTCACACACACACACACACACACACACACACACACACACACGATATTCTGTCAGTTTGGAAGGTCTGCCACTCCCCTGAACGGGAGATATAAATAGATCGCAGGACGACCGCTGCCTTTTTCTTTCTCTCTACTTCTCGCTCGTGTCTCTAAACAAGTGCAGAGTAGGCTTAAAAAGTTATATATGATGATTATTATATATCATATTCTTGATCCTTTAACAAAAATGTATCAGACACTCTTATCCAGACTAGTGAGTTCATACATTTTTCATTATTGGTCCCCCCCCCCCCTCCCCCTCCCCCACACACCGTGGGATTCGAACCCACAACGTTGACGTTGCGATCGCCATGCTCTTCAGAACGCACGCAAGCCCAAAACGGAAGTGATAATCTGGATAAGTACGCAACAAAAGTTGAAGCATTCACTTTCTGCTTCCATTTCTGTCCAGCCGTTTACTCAAATACAGTTTAAACGCAGACGTTCGATAAATCCAAACGGTTTCAATAGGATATGAACGAAAAATGCAAAGAAGCGTCAGCAACTTTCGGTTCTTTAAAAGGCCAACAGGTGATAAAGGCAATCCACTTTAGTTCGAGGTTTCTTTACATCTTTCATGTAGGGACCGTGTGGTTATAGGGTAGCGTAGGCTCACCCGAAACAACACGTCCTATATATTCATCTGTATGGGGGCGTTCCACCAAGTCGGTGCGTGTAATCGTGTCTTGTTGTCACCTAATTTTTATATTCTGCCATAAAGAGGACAGGGAAGTGAACAAGTGCAGCACATTTAGAGAGGAATGAGAGATAATTGTCTAAGGGAGTAGATGACCTGGTCTCTAACCAACACTCCCCAGGTGTCTAGGGGAGTAGATGACCTGGTCTCTGACCAACACTCCCCAGGTGTCTAGGGGAGTAGATGACCTGGTCTCTGACCAACACTCCCCAGGTGTCTAGGGGAGTAGATGACCTGGTCTCTGACCAACACTCCCCAGGTGTCTAGGGGAGTAGATGACCAGGTCTCTGACCAACACTCCCCAGGTGTCTAGGGGAGTAGATGACCTGGTCTCTGACCAACACTCCCCAGGTGTCTAGGGGAGTAGATGACCTGGTCTCTGACCAACACTCCCCAGGTGTCTAGGGGAGTAGATGACCTGGTCTCTGACCAACACTCCCCAGGTGTCTAGGGGAGTAGATGACCAGGTCTCTGACCAACACTCCCCAGGTGTCTAAGGGAGTAGATGACCTGGTCTCTGACCAACACTCCCCAGGTGTCTAAGGGAGTAGATGACCTGGTCTCTGACCAACACTCCCCAGGTGTCTAGGGGAGTAGATGACCTGGTCTCTGACCAACACTCCCCAGGTGTCTAGGGGAGTAGATGACCTGGTCTCTGACCAACACTCCCCAGGTGTCTAGGGGAGTAGATGACCTGGTCTCTGACCAACACTCCCCAGGTGTCTAGGGGAGTAGATGACCTGGTCTCTGACCAACACTCCCCAGGTGTCTAGGGGAGTAGATGACCAGGTCTCTGACCAACACTCCCCAGGTGTCTAAGGGAGTAGATGACCTGGTCTCTGACCAACACTCCCCAGGTGTCTAGGGGAGTAGATGACCTGGTCTCTGACCAACACTCCCCAGGTGTCTAGGGGAGTAGATGACCTGGTCTCTGACCAACACTCCCCAGGTGTCTAGGGGAGTAGATGACCTGGTCTCTGACCAACACTCCCCAGGTGTCTAGGGGAGTAGATGACCAGGTCTCTGACCAACACTCCCCAGGTGTCTAAGGGAGTAGATGACCTGGTCTCTGACCAACACTCCCCAGGTGTCTAAGGGAGTAGATGACCTGGTCTCTGACCAACACTCCCCAGGTGTCTAGGGGAGTAGATGACCTGGTCTCTGACCAACACTCCCCAGGTGTCTAAGGGAGTAGATGACCTGGTCTCTGACCAACACTCCCCAGGTGTCTAGGGGAGTAGATGACCTGGTCTCTGACCAACACTCCCCAGGTGTCTAGGGGAGTAGATGACCTGGTCTCTGACCAACACTCCCCAGGTGTCTAGGGGAGTAGATGACCTGGTCTCTGACCAACACTCCCCAGGTGTCTAGGGGAGTAGATGACCAGGTCTCTGACCAACACTCCCCAGGTGTCTAAGGGAGTAGATGACCTGGTCTCTGACCAACACTCCCCAGGTGTCTAGGGAGTAGATGACCAGGTCTCTGACCAACATTCCCCAGGTGTCTAAGGGAGTAGATGACCTGGTCTCTGACCAACACTCCCCAGGTGTCTAGGGGAGTAGATGACCTGGTCTCTGACCAACACTCCCCAGGTGTCTAGGGGAGTAGATGACCTGGTCTCTGACCAACACTCCCCAGGTGTCTAAGGGAGTAGATGACCTGGTCTCTGACCAACACTCCCCAGGTGTCTAAGGGAGTAGATGACCTGGTCTCTGACCAACACTCCCCAGGTGTCTAGGGGAGTAGATGACCTGGTCTCTGACCAACACTCCCCAGGTGTCTAGGGGAGTAGATGACCTGGTCTCTGACCAACACTCCCCAGGTGTCTAGGGGAGTAGATGACCTGGTCTCTGACCAACACTCCCCAGGTGTCTAGGGGAGTAGATGACCAGGTCTCCGACCAACACTCCCCAGGTGTCTAGGGGAGTAGATGACCTGGTCTCTGACCAACACTCCCCAGGTGTCTAGGGGAGTAGATGACCTGGTCTCTGACCAACACTCCCCAGGTGTCTAGGTGAGTAGATGACCAGGTCTCTGACCAACACTCCCCAGGTGTCTAAGGGAGTAGATGACCTGGTCTCTGACCAACACTCCCCAGGTGTCTAAGGGAGTAGATGACCTGGTCTCTGACCAACACTCCCCAGGTGTCTAGGGGAGTAGATGACCTGGTCTCTGACCAACACTCCCCAGGTGTCTAAGGGAGTAGATGACCTGGTCTCTGACCAACACTCCCCAGGTGTCTAGGGGAGTAGATGACCAGGTCTCTGACCAACACTCCCCAGGTGTCTAGGGGAGTAGATGACCTGGTCTCTGACCAACACTCCCCAGGTGTCTAGGGGAGTAGATGACCTGGTCTCTGACCAACACTCCCCAGGTGTCTAGGGGAGTAGATGACCTGGTCTCTGACCAACACTCCCCAGGTGTCTAAGGGAGTAGATGACCTGGTCTCTGACCAACACTCCCCAGGTGTCTAGGGGAGTAGATGACCTGGTCTCTGACCAACACTCCCCAGGTGTCTAGTGTGTAATTGAACGTCTGCAATGTTGTTGCTCAGTGATTCATTTACATGTAGTTTTTAAAAAACATCTAATTGACTGAATTTGTTCAATTATTTTAATTCCATTTCTGTTTTTCTGTGACCTCAATGCGCACTTTGCCCAGTTTCTCTAGAGATAAATCAGACCCAGCCTGAACTGTGTGATGTAGTAGGGAGTTGTAGTTTCTCTAGAGATAAATCAGATCCAGCCTGAACTGTGTGATGTAGTAGGGAGTTGTAGTTTCTCTAGAGATAAATCAGAACCAGACTGAACTGTGTGATGTAGTAGGGAGTTGTAGTTTCTCTAGAGATAAATCAGATCCATCCTGAACTGTGTGATGTAGTAGGGAGTTGTAGTTTCTCTAGAGAGAAATCAGAACCAGACTGAACTGTGTGATGTAGTAGGGAGTTGTAGTTTCTCTAGAGATAAATCAGATCCATCCTGAACTGTGTGATGTAGTAGGGAGTTGTAGTTTCTCTAGAGATAAATCAGATCCAGCCTGAACTGTGCAACTAGGGAGTTGTAGTTTCCAACGGACCAATAGACTACATAGTGCAGTGCAGGAAAAAGTGGTAATTAACTACAATGACCATAATCCATTGCGCTCCTTCTTATCCGGTTTGTGTGTTTATTTTACGCCTGCTACATTACATTGGAGAGAAGAGACAGAAGAACGCTTGGTGGAGAGAAATAGAGAACAGCTGCTTCCTGAGGTATCTCTACCTGAGAATACACTGGGTGGACAAAACATTAGGAACACCTGCTCTCTCCATGACGCAGACTGACCAGGTGAATCCAGGTGAAAGCTATGATCCCTTATTGATGTCACCTGTTAAATCCACTTCAATCAGTGTAGATGAAGGAGATGAGATAACTGAGACATGGATTGTGTATGTTTTGCCATTCAGCGGGTGAATGGACAAGACAAAATATTTAAGTACCTCGGAACAGGGTGTGGTAGTAGGTGCATCTGTTTGAGTGTGTCCAGAACTGCAACGATACAGTTTCCCTGTGTGAGACTTACACAAGAAGACTCCCAGCTCTTAGAGACTTACCCAAGAAGACTCCCAGATGTAATGACTCTTAGAGACTTACCCAAGAAGACTCCCAGATGTAATGACTCTTAGAGACTTACCCAAGAAGACTCCCCGCTGTAATGACTCCTAGAGACTTATCCAAGAAGACTCCCAGCTGTAATGACTCTTAGAGACTTGCCCAAGAAGATTCCCAGCTCTTAAAGACTTACCCAAGAAGACTCCCAGATGTAATGACTCTTAGAGACTTACCCAGAAAGACTCCCGGCTGTAATGACTCCTAGAGACTTACCCAGGAAGACTCCCAGATGTTATGACTCCTAGAGACTTACCCAGGAAGACTCCCAGATGTAACGACTCCTAGAGACTTACGCAGGAAGACTCCCAGATGTAATGACTCCTAGAGACGTACCCAGAAAGACTCCCAGCTGTAATCCCTGCCAATGGGTTTCTAACATGTATTGACTCATAGAGACGTACCCAGGAAGACTCCCAGCTGTAATCCCCGCCAATGGGTTTCTAACAGGTATTGACTCCTAGAGACGTACCCAGAAAGACTCCCAGCTGTAATCCCTGCCAATGGGTTTCTAACATGTAATGACTCATAGAGACTTACCCAGGAAGACCCCCAGCTGTAATCACTCCTAGAGACGTACCCAGAAAGACTCCCAGCTGTAATCCCTGCCAATGGGTTTATAACATGTATTGACTCCTAAAGACGTACCCAGAAAGACTCCCAGCTGTAATGACTCATAGAGACGTACCCAGAAAGACTCCCAGCTGTAATCCCTGCCAATGGGTTTCTAACATGTATTGACTCATAGAGACTTACCCAGGAAGACTCCCAGCTGTAATCCCTGCCAATGGGTTTCTAACATGTATTGACTCATAGAGACTTACCCAGGGAGACTCCCAGCTGTAATGACTCATAGAGACGTACCCAGAAAGACTCCCAGCTGTAATCCCTGCCAATGGGTTTCTAACATGTAAAGACTCAGGGAGACGTACCCTGGAAGACTCCCAGCTGTAATCCCTGCCAATGGGTTTCTAACATGTATTGACTCATAGAGACGTACCCAGGAAGACTCCCAGCTGTAATCCCTGCCAATGGGTTTCTAACATGTATTGACTCATAGAGACGTACCCAGAAAGACTCCAGCTGTAATGACTCCTGGAGACGTACCAAGAAAGACTCCCAGCTGTAATGACTCCTAGAGACGTACCCAGCTGTAATCCCTGCCAATGGGTTTCTAACATGTATTGACTCATAGAGACGTACCCAGAAAGACTCCCAGGTGTAATGACTCCTGGAGACGTACCCAGAAAGACTCCCAGCTGTAATCCCTGCCAATGGGTTTCTAACATGTATTGACTCCTAGAGACGTACCCAGGAAGACTCCCAGCTGTAATCCCTGCCAATGGGTTTCTAACATGTAATGACTCCTAGAGACGTACCCAGAAAGACTCCCAGCTGTAATTACTCCTAGAGACGTACCCAGCTGTAATCCCTGCCAATGGGTTTCTAACATGTATTGACTCCTAGAGACGTACCCAGGAAGACTCCCAGCTGTATTGACTCCTAGAGACGTACCCAGCTGTAATCCCTGCCAATGGGTTTCTAACATGTATTGACTCATAGAGACGTACCCAGCTGTAATCCCTGCCAATGGGTTTCTAACATGTATTGACTCATAGAGACGTACCCGGGAAGACTCCCAGCTGTAATTACTCCTAGAGACGTACCCAGCTGTAATCCCTGCCAATGGGTTTCTAACATGTATTGACTCATAGAGACTTACCCAGAAAGACTCCCAGCTGTAATCCCTGCCAGTGGGTTTCTAACATGTATTGACTCATAGAGACGTACCCAGGAAGACTCCCAGCTGTAATTACTCCTAGAGACGTACCCAGCTGTAATCCCTGCCAATGGGTTTCTAACATGTATTGACTCATAGAGACTTACCCAGGAAGACTCCCAGCTGTAATGACTCATAGAGACTTACCCAGGAAGACTCCCAGCTGTAATGACTCATAGAGACGTACCCAGAAAGACTCCCAGCTGTAATCCCTGCCAATGGGTTTCTAACATGTATTGACTCATAGAGACTTACCCAGGGAGACTCCCAGCTGTAATGACTCATAGAGACTTACCCAGGAAGACTCCCAGCTGTAATGACTCATAGAGACGTACCCAGAAAGACTCCAAGCTGTAATCCCTGCCAATGGGTTTCTAACATGTATTGACTCAGAGACTTACCCAGGGAGACTCCCAGCTGTAATCCCTGCCAATGGGTTTCTAACATGTATTGACTCCTAGAGACTTACCCGGAAAGACTCCCAGCTGTAATCCCTGCCAATGGGTTTCTAACATGTAATGACTCCTAGAGACGTACCCAGAAAGACTCCCAGCTGTAATCCCTGCCAATGGGTTTCTAACATGTATTGACTCCTAGAGACGTACCCTGGAAGACTCCCAGCTGTAATCCCTGCCAATGGGTTTCTAACATGTAATGACTCCTAGAGACGTACCCAGAAAGACTCCCAGCTGTAATCCCTGCCAATGGGTTTCTAACATGTATTGACTCATAGCGACGTACCCAGGAAGACTCCCAGCTGTAATCCCTGCCAATGGGTTTCTAACATGTATTGACTCCTAGAGACGTACCCAGAAAGACTCCCAGCTGTAATCCCTGCCAATGGGTTTCTAACATGTATTGACTCATAGCGACGTACCCAGGAAGACTCCCAGCTGTAATCCCTGCCAATGGGTTTCTAACATGTATTGACTCCTAGAGACGTACCCAGGAAGACTCCCAGCTGTAATCACTCTTACCCAGAAAGACTCCCAGCTGTAATCCCTGCCAATGGGATTCTAACATGTATTGACTCCTAGAGACGTACCCAGGAAGACTCCCAGCTGTAATCACTCTTACCCAGAAAGACTCCCAGCTGTAATCCCTGCCAATGGGTTTCTAACATGTATTGACTCCTAGAGACGTACCCAGGAAGACTCCCAGCTGTAATCCCTGCCAATGGGTTTCTAACATGTATTGACTCATAGCGACGTACCCAGGAAGACTCCCAGCTGTAATCCCTGCCAATGGGTTTCTAACATGTATTGACTCCTAGAGACGTACCCAGGAAGACTCCCAGCTGTAATCACTCTTACCCAGAAAGACTCCCAGCTGTAATCCCTGCCAATGGGTTTCTAACATGTATTGACTCCTAGAGACGTACCCAGGAAGACTCACAGCTGTAATCACTCTTACCCAGAAAGACTCCCAGCTGTAATCCCTGCCAATGGGATTCTAACATGTATTGACTCATAGCGACGTACCCAGGAAGACTCACAGCTGTAATCACTCTTACCCAGAAAGACTCCCAGCTGTAATCCCTGCCAATGGGTTTCTAACATGTATTGACTCCTAGAGACGTACCCAGGAAGACTCCCAGCTGTAATCCCTGCCAATGGGTTTCTAACATGTATTGACTCATAGCGACGTACCCAGGAAGACTCCCAGCTGTAATCCCTGCCAATGGGATTCTAACATGTATTGACTCAGGGAGGAAGGAGGGAGGGTGAATACGTATCTAATAATCAAAGGTATATTAGTTATATGTAGTTTTCAGTCATTTGTAATAAATGTTCAGATTTTTTTTTCTTTAGACCACTTTTGAGAGAATATTTTTGTGTTGATTGTTGACCGAGAAAAATAACAATTCAATCCATTTTATTTCCTCTTTGTAACAGAATGTGTAAAGGAGGAGTGAGAATACTTCCTGAAGGCAGTAATATACACAACAACTGAAGTATTTCATTCATTATTAGTAGTTTATTCATTATTAGTATTTTATTCATTATTAGTATTTTATTCATTATTAGTATTTTATTCATTATTAGTATTTCATTCATTAGTATTTCATTCATTATTAGTATTTTATTCATTAGTATTTCATTCATTATTAGTATTTTATTCATTATTAGTATTTTATTCATTATTAGTATTTTATTCATTATTAGTATTTTATTCATTATTAGTATTTTATTCATTAGTAGTATTTTATTCATTATTGGTATTTTATTCATCATTAGTATTTCATTCATTATTAGTATTTTATTCATTAGTATTTCATTCATTATTAGTATTTTATTCATTATTAGTATTTTATTAATGTGAATAAATGATGGTTATTAAGTGATCAGCAGTACTGGACAGTCACTACCATCATGGGACTTATTAGTTGTTTTATTCAGTGTTACAGCATTCAACACACACAAAGGGCATTTAATGTAATAATAAAATGATAAGTAATCCAAACAGAAAATCAGACAGTATTAGTAGTCGGCCTGGAACGCACCCGTAATCTGACAGGACTATAACACAGCCTCTATTAGTAGTCAGCCTGGAATGCACCCGTAATCTGACAGGACTATAACACAGCCTCCATTGGTAGTCGGCCTGGAACGCACCCGTAATCTGACAGGACTAGAACACAGCCTCTATTAGTAGTCGGCCTGGAACGCACCCGTAATCTGACAGGACTATAACACAGCCTCTATTAGTAGTCAGCCTGGAACGCACCCGTAATCTGACAGGACTATAACACAGCCTCTATTAGTAGTCAGCCTGGAACGCACCCGTAATCTGACAGGACTATAACACAGCCTCCATTAGTAGTCGGCCTGGAACGCACCCGTAATCTGACAGGACTAGAACACAGCCTCCATTAGTAGTCGGCCTGGAACGCACCCTTAATCTGACAGGACTATAACACAGCCTCCATTAGTAGTCGGCCTGGAACGCACCCGTAATCTGACAGGACTATAACACAGCCTCCATTGGTAGTCAGCCTGGAACGCACCCGTAATCTGACAGGACTAGAACACAGCCTCCATTAGTAGTCGGCCTGGAACGCACCCGTAATCTGACAGGACTATACCACAGCCTCTATTAGTAGTCGGCCTGGAACGCACCCGTAATCTGACAGGACTATAACACAGCCTCCATTAGTAGTCGGCCTGGAACGCACCCGTAATCTGACAGGACTATAACACAGCCTCCATTGGTAGTCAGCCTGGAACGCACCCGTAATCTGACAGGACTAGAACACAGCCTCCATTAGTAGTCGGCCTGGAACGCACCCGTAATCTGACAGGACTAGAACACAGCCTCCATTAGTAGTCGGCCTGGAACGCACCCGTAATCTGACAGGACTAGAACACAGCCTCCATTAGTAGTCGGCCTGGAACGCCCCCGTAATCTGACAGGACTAGAACACAGACTTGGAATTTACACAGGAATGACATGATGTAGTTCAAATCTGTTTTTCATATTCCACATATCTATACTCTCGGCGGATTGCAGTCAAAAAGTATCGGTGGAAATTAAATGACCAGACCAAATGAACAGGTTTGTCCTTTTAAAAATCACATCTTTATTGTTGTTGTTGAAACGTTATGCAGTAATGGTTACAGAGGAGGCTGGTTATTGAGGAGGAGCAGTGGTATCAGTATTAAAAAAAATATATATAATATTTAACCAGGCAAGTCAATTAAGAACAAATTCTTATTTACAATGACGGCCTACCATCGGCCAAACCCGGACGACGCTGGGCCAATTGTGCGCCGTCCTATGGGACCTCCCAATCACGGTCGGTTGTGATACAGCCTGGAATCGAACCAGGGTCTGTAGTGATGCAGTGACAGACCGCTGCGTCACTCGGGAGCCTAGTGGTAGTACTACTCCTCCTTCTTCTCGAACAGGGTTGGAGTTTAAACCCTGAACTACAGTTAGTAACCCTGTGTGTTTGGTCAAATACACAGCACTCCAGCTAGTAGATAAGACTTAGAGCTCCAGATACAACCGATTAAAGACTTCTAGAATGTGTGTGAGTTTGTGACTTCTAGAATGTGTGTGAGTTTGTGACTTCTAGAATGTGTGAGAGTTCTAGAATGTGTGTGAGTTCTAGAATGTGTGTGTGTTTGTGACTTCTAGAATGTGTGAGAGTTCTAGAATGTGTGTGAGTTCTAGAATGTGTGTGTGTGAGAGTTCTAGAATGTGTGTGAGTTCTAGAATGTGTGCGCGTTCTGGAAGAAAGGGAATCTTGATCAGGAAGTCAAACCAGCGCGGCTCTTTGTGTTACAAGCCACTGATGTGTGTTACTCAGGCTTGGACAGCAGGTTATTCTTCTGGGGCTGGAAGAAGTCCTCTACGATGGCATTAACCAGGTCATCTAACTCCTTTTGTAGACCTTTAGCATCACTGACACACAGAGAGAGATGGAGGAGGAGGAGAGAGATGGAGGAGGAGGAGAGAGATGGAGGAGGAGGAGAGAGATGGAGGAGGAGAGAGAGATGGAGGGAGGAGGAGAGAGAGATGGAGGGAGGAGGAGAGAGATGGAGGGAGGAGGAGAGAGATGGAGGAGGAGAGAGAGATGGAGGAGAGAGAGATGGAGGGAGGAGATATGGAGGGAGGAGGAGAGAGAGATGGAGGGAGGAGGAGAGAGAGATGGAGGAGAGAGAGATGGAGGGAGGAGGAGAGAGAGATGGAGGAGAGATGGAGGGAGGAGAGAGATGGAGAGAAGAGAGAGATGGAGGGAGGAGAGATGGAGGGAGGAGGAAAGAGAGAGAGGAGGGAGGGAGGGAGGGAGGAGAGAGAGATGGAGGGAGGAGAGAGATGGAGGAGGAGAGAGAGATGGAGGAGAGATGGAGGGAGGAGGAGAGAGAGATGGAGGAGAGATGGAGGGAGGGAGGAGGAGAGATGGAGGAGGAGAGAGATGGAGGGAGGAGGAGGAGAGATGGAGGGAGGGAGGAGGAGAGATGGAGGGAGGAGAGAGAGATGGAGGAGGAGAGAGAGATGGTGGAGATGGAGGGAGGGAGGAGAGAGATGGAGGGAGGGAGGAGGAGAGAGATGGAGGGAGGAGGAGGAGAGATGGAGGGAGGGAGGAGGAGAGAGATGGAGGGAGGGAGGAGGAGAGAGATGGAGGAGAGAGAGATGGAGGGAGGAGGAGAGAGATGGAGGGAGGAGGAGAGAGATGGAGTGAAGAGAGAGATGGAGGGAGGAGAGATGGAGGGAGGAGGAGAGAGAGATGGAGGGAGGAGGAGAGAGAGATGGAGGGAGGAGGAGAGAGAGATGGAGGAGGAGAGATGGAGGGAGGAGAGAGATGGAGAGAAGAGAGAGATGGAGGGAGGAGAGAGAGATGGAGAGAAGAGAGAGATGGAAGGAGAGAGAGATGGAAGGAGAGAGAGATGGAAGGAGAGAGAGATGGAGGGAGGGAGGAGGAGAGAGATGGAGGGAGGAGGAGGAGAGATGGAGGGAGGGAGGAGGAGAGAGATGGAGGGAGGAGGAGAGAGATGGAGGGAGGGAGGAGGAGAGAGATGGAGGGAGGAGGAGGAGAGAGATGGAGGGAGGGAGGAGAGAGAGATGGAGGGAGGGAGGAGGAGAGAGATGGAGGGAGGGAGGAGGAGAGAGATGGAGGGAGGGGGAGGAGAGAGATGGAGGGAGGGAGGAGGAGAGAGATGGAGGGAGGGAGAGGAGAGAGATGGAGGGAGGGAGGAGGAGAGAGAGATGGAGGAGGAGAGATGGAGGAGGAGAGGAGAGAGATGGAGAGAGAGATGGAGGGAGGGAGGAGGAGAGAGAGATGGAGGAGGAGAGAGATGGAGGAGGGAGATGGAGGAGAGAGATGAGGAGGAGGAGAGAGAGAGGAGGAGAGAGATGGAGGAGGAGGAGGGAGATGGAGGGAGGAGGAGAGATGGAGGAGGAGAGAGATGGAGGAGGAGAGAGAGATGGAGGAGGAGAGAGATGGAGGAGAGGAGAGATGGAGGAGGAGAGATGGAGGAGGAGAGAGATGGAGGGAGGAGAGATGGAGGAGGAAAGAGAGATGGAGGGAGGAGAGATGGAGGGAGGAGGAGAGAGAGATGGAGGGAGGGAGGAGAGATGGAGGGAGGGAGGCGAGAGAGATGGAGGGAGGGAGGAGAGATGGAGGAGGAAAGAGAGATGGAGGGAGGGAGGAGAGATGGAGGAGGAAAGAGAGATGGAGAGATGGAGGAGGAAAGAGAGATGGAGGGAGGGAGGAGAGAGATGGAGGAGGAAGAGAGATGGAGGGAGGGAGGAGAGAGATGGAGGAGGAAAGAGAGATGGAGGGAGGGAGGAGAGAGATGGAGGAGGAAAGAGAGATGGAGGGAGGGAGGAGAGATGGAGGAGGAGAGAGAGATGGAGGGAGGGAGGGAGGAGAGATGGAGGAGGAAAGAGAGATGGAGAGATGGAGGGAGGAAAGAGAGATGGAGGGAGGGAGGGAGGAGAGATGGAGAGGAAAGAGAGATGGAGAGATGGAGAGAGATGGGAGGAGGAAAGAGAGATGGAGGGAGGGAGGGAGGAGAGATGGAGGAGGAAAGAGAGATGGAGAGATGGAGAGAGATGGAGGAGGAAAGAGAGATGGAGGGAGGGAGGAGAGATGGAGGAGGAGAGAGAGATGGAGGGAGGGAGGAGAGATGGAGGAGGAGAGAGAGATGGAGGGAGGAGGAGAGAAAGGAGAGATAGGAGGAGGAATGAGAAATGAAATGGAGGAGGAATGAGAGCGATGGAAAGAGTTAAGTTTCACATATATAGCACAGCTCAGTGTAGTATATAGTGTGTTTATACCTGTTGCCGGGGGGGCAGCACACAGCTCAGTATAGTATATAGTGTGTTTATACCTGTTGCCGGGGGCAGCACACAGCTCAGTGTAGTATATAGTGTGTTTATACCTGTTGCCGGGGGCAGCACACAGCTCAGTGTAGTATATAGTGTGTTTATACCTGTTGCCGGGGGCAGCACACAGCTCAGTGTAGTATATAGTGTGTTTATACCTGTTGCTGGGGGCAGCACACAGCTCAGTATAGTATATAGTGTGTTTATACCTGTTGCAGGGGGCAGCACACAGCTCAGTGTAGTATATAGTGTGTTTATACCTGTTGCCGGGGGCAGCACACAGCTCAGTGTAGTATATAGTGTGTTTATACCTGTTGCCGGGGGCAACCACACAGCTCAGTGTAGTATATAGTGTGTTTATACCTGTTGCCGGGGGCCAGCACACGCTCAGTGTAGTATATAGTGTGTTTATACCTGTTGCCGGGGGCCAGCACACAGCTCAGTGTAGTATATAGTGTGTTTATACCTGTTGCCGGGGGCAACACACAGCTCAGTGTAGTATATAGTGTGTTTATACCTGTTGCCGGGGGCAGCACACAGCTCAGTGTAGTATATAGTGTGTTTTATACCTGTTGCCGGGGGCAACACACAGCTCAGTGTAGTATATAGTGTGTTTATACCTGTTGCCGGGGGCAGCACACAGCTCAGTGTAGTATATAGTGTGTTTATACCTGTTGCCGGGGGCAACACACAGCTCAGTGTAGTATATAGTGTGTTTATACCTGTTGCCGGGGGCAGCACACAGCTCAGTGTAGTATATAGTGTGTTTATACCTGTTGCCGGGGGCAACACACAGCTCAGTGTAGTATATAGTGTGTTTTATACCTGTTGCCAGGGGCAACACACAGCTCAGTGTAGTATATAGTGTGTTTTATACCTGTTGCCAGGGGAAACACACAGCTCAGTGTAGTATATAGTGTGTTTTATACCTGTTGCCGGGGGCAGCACACAGCTCAGTGTAGTATATAGTCAAATCAAATCAAATCAAATTTATTTATATAGCCCTTCGTACATCAGCTGATATCTCAAAGTGCTGTACAGAAACCCAGCCTAAAACCCCAAACAGCAAGCAATGCAGGTGTAGAAGCACGGTGTATAGTGTGTTTATACCTGTTGCCGGGGGCAGCACACAGCTCAGTGTAGTATATAGTGTGTTTATACCTGTTGCCGGGGGCAGCACACAGCTCAGTGTAGTATATAGTGTGTTTATACCTGTTGCCGGAGGCAGCACACAGCTCAGTGTAGTATATAGTGTGTTTATACCTGTTGCCGGGGGCAGCACACAGCTCAGTGTAGTACTTGATCTTGGGTTCCGTTCCGCTGGTCCTCATGGTGGCCACGCCCCCGTTAGAGAAACTAAACGTGATCATCTGACTACTGGTGGAGGAGGGGAGGACCTGGGGGGGAGAGATTAAAGGTGATCAACTGACTACTGGGGGAGGAGGGGAGGTGGAGGGAGAGCGAGAGCGAGGGAGGTGTTGAGAGAGAGCGAGGGAGGTGGAGAGAGAGCCAGGGAGAAAGAGAGAGAGCCAGAGAGAGAGCCAGGGAGGTAGATAGAGAGCGAGGGAGGTAGAGAGAGCGAGGGAGGTATAGAGAGCCAGGGAGGTAGAGAGAGCCAGGGAGGTAGAGAGAGCCAGGGAGATAGAGAGAGCCAGGGAGGTAGAGAGAGAGCGAGGGAGGCAGAGAGAGAGCGAGGGAGGCAGAGAGAGCGAGGGGAGGCAGAGAGAGAGCGAGGGAGGCAGAGAGAGAGCGAGTTAGGCAGAGAGAGGAGAGCGAGCGAGGGAGGCAGAGAGAGAGCGAGGGATGCAGAGAGAGAGCGAGGGAGGCAGAGAGAGAGCGAGGGAGGCAGAGAGAGCGAGGGAGGCAGAGAGAGAGCGAGGGAGGGAGAGAGAGAGCGAGGGAGGGAGAGAGAGAGCGAGGGAGGTAGAGAGCGCGAGGGAGGTAGAGAGAGCGCGAGGGAGGTAGAGAGAGCGAGGGAGGTAGAGAGAGAGCGAGGGAAGTAGAGTGTTTATCTCCCTCACAGCCTTGTTGTCTGCCTGGCTGCTGTCGTATCCAGTAGTGAGGTCTCGTACAGCGGTGATGGCGACGCCAGGTAGGTAGAGAGAGAGCGAGGGAGGTAGAGAGAGCGAGGGAGGTAGAGAGAGAGCGAGGTAGAGAGAGAGCGAGGGAGGTAGAGTGTTTATCTCCTCACAGCCTTGTTGTCTGCCTGGCTGCTGTCGTATCCAGTAGTGAGGTCTCGTACAGCGGTGATGGCGACGCCAGGGAGGTAGAGAGAGAGCGAGGGAGGTAGAGAGAGGGAGGGAGGTAGAGTGTTTATCTCCTCACAGCCTTGTTGTCTGCCTGGCTGCTGTCGTATCCAGTAGTGAGGTCTCGTACAGCGGTGATGGCGACGCCAGGGAGGTAGAGAGAGAGCGAGGGAGGTAGAGAGAGGGAGGGAGGTAGAGTGTTTATCTCCTCACAGCCTTGTTGTCTGCCTGGCTGCTGTCGTATCCAGTAGTGAGGTCTCGTACAGCGGTGATGGCGACGCCAGGTAGGTAGAGAGAGAGCGAGGGAGGTGGAGAGCGAGGGTGGTAGAGAGAGAGCGAGGGAGGTAGAGTGTTTATCTCCTCACAGCCTTGTTGTCTGCCTGGCTGCTGTCGTATCCAGTAGTGAGGTCTCGTACGGCGGTGGATGGCGACGCCAGGGAGGTAGAGAGAGAGAGGGAGGTAGAGAGAGAGCGAGGGAGGTAGAGAGAGAGCGAGGGAGGTAGAGAGGGCGCGAGGGAGGTAGAGTGTTTATCTCCTCACAGCCTTGTTGTCTGCCTGGCTGCTGTCGTATCCAGTAGTGAGGTGTCGTACAGCGGTGATGGCGACGCCAGGGAGGTAGAGAGAGAGGGAGGTAGAGAGAGAGAGGGAGGTAGAGAGAGAGAGGGAGGTAGAGAGAGAGCGAGGGAGGTAGACAGAGCGAGGGAGGTAGAGAGAGAGCGAGGGAGGCAGAGAGAGCGCGAGGGAGGTAGAGAGAGAGCGAGGGAGGCAGAGAGAGAGCGAGGGAGGCAGAGAGAGAGCGAGGGAGGCAGAGAGAGAGCGAGGGAGGCAGAGAGAGAGCGAGGGAGGCAGAGGAGAGAGCGAGGGAGGTAGAGAGAGAGCGAGGGAGGTAGAGTGTTTATCTCCTCACAGCCTTGTTGTCTGCCTGGCTGCTGTCGTATCCAGTAGTGAGGTCTCGTACAGCGGTGATGGCGACGCCTCCACACTGACTGGGGTACGACACATCCTCCTGGTTGCCGTAGTGACGCAGCCGGTCAAACATGGCCCGGATCACAGCCTGGTCGTGACAGATGAAGTAGGAGTTCTTAGTGATGTGGTACCCATACCTGGAGGAGAGGAGGGGAGAGGAGGGGAGAGGGGAGAGAGGAGGGGAGAGGGGGAGAGAGGAGGGGAGGGGAGAGGGATGAGAGGAGGGGAGAGAAGAGGGGTGAGGGGGGAGAGACAGAGACAGAGACAGAGAGAGAGACAGAGAGAGACAGAGAGAGACAGAGAGACAGAGAGAGAGACAGAGAGACAGAGAGAGAGAGACAGAGAGAGAGGGTGTAAAGCACATTGGGCTCTGGAAAAGACACTATTTTCTATACATACACACATATCTAACATAACGGTCAAATATATATCTGGTGAGGTGTGTGTGAGGTGTGTTGTTGTGACAGTGGTGTGTCTGCGTGAGGTGTGTGTGTGTGTGAGGTGTGTTGTTGTGACAGTGTGTGTCTGTGTGAGGTGTGTGTGTGTGTGAGGTGTGTTGTTGTGACAGTGTGTGTCTGCGTGAGGTGTGTGTGTGTGGTTGTGTGTGTGTGTGTGTGTGGTTGTGTGTGTGTGTGTGTGTGTGTGTGTGTGTGTGTGTGTGTGTGTGTGTGTGTGAGAGACCCACTCCTCGTAGACAGCTGTGAGTTGTTGTGACAGCGTGATGTTCTTCGCGGCCAGGTATGATGTCATCTCCCCAGCGATGGCTGCAGCACTGACCCCGTCTTTATCCAGCACGGCAGAACCACACATGTACCCTGCACACAACGAGGGGCGAGAGGAGGACTGACCCCGTCTTTATCCACACATGTACCCTGCAACACAACGAGGGGCGAGAGGAGGACTGACCCCATCTTTATCCACACATGTACCCTGCAACACAACGAGGGGCGGAAGGAGGGACACAGGAAGTCATTTAAACCCCACTAAACCATCGTCTGGCTGGTCTAGTAGTGGAGGACACAGGAAGTCATTTAGACCCCACTAAACCATCATCTGGCTGATCTAGTAGTGGAGGACACAGGAAGTCATTTATACCCCACTAAACCATCGTCTGGCTGGTCTAGTGGTGGAGGACACAGGAAGTCATTTAAACCCCACTAAACCATCGTCTGGCTGGTCTAGTGGTGGAGGACACAGGAAGTCATTTAAACCCACTAAACCATCGTCTGGCTGGTCTAGTGGTGGAGGACACAGGAAGTCATTTAAACCCCACTAAACCATCGTCTGGCTGGTCTAGTAGTGGAGGACACAGGAAGTCATTTAGACCCCACTAAACCATCATCTGGCTGATCTAGTAGTGGAGGACACAGGAAGTCATTTATACCCCACTAAACCATAGTCTGGCTGGTCTAGTGGTGGAGGACACAGGAAGTCATTTAAACCCCACTAAACCATCGTCTGGCTGGTCTAGTGGTGGAGGACACAGGAAGTCATTTAAACCCACTAAACCATCGTCTGGCTGGTCTAGTGGTGGAGGACACAGGAAGTCATTTAAACCCCACTAAACCATCGTCTGGCTGGTCTAGTCCGGGGGTGTCCGGGGGTGTCCTCGGATGGGGCCACAGTGTCTCCTGACCCCTCCTGTCTCAGCCTCCAGTATTTATGCTGCAGTAGTTTATGTGTCGGGGGGGCTAGGGTCAGTTTGTTATATCTGGAGTACTTCTCCTGTCCTATTCGGTGTCCTGTGTGAATCTAAGTGTGCGTTCTCTAATTCTCTCCTTCTCTCTTTCTTTCTCTCTCTCGGAGGACCTGAGCCCTAGGACCATGCCCCAGGACTACCTGACATGATGACTCCTTGCTGTCCCCAGTCCACCTGCCCGTGCTGCTGTTCCAGTTTCAACTGACCTGAGCCCTAGGACCATGCCCCAGGACTACCTGACATGATGACTCCTTGCTGTCCCCAGTCCACCTGGCCATGCTGCTGTTCCAGTTTCAACTGACCTGAGCCCTAGGACCATGCCCCAGGACTACCTGACATGATGACTCCTTGCTGTCCCCAGTCCACCTGGCCGTGCTGCTGCTCCAGTTTCAACTGACCTGAGCCCTAGGACCATGCCCCAGGACTACCTGACATGATGACTCCTTGCTGTCCCCAGTCCACCTGGCCATGCTGCTGCTCCAGTTTCAACTTCCACCTGACTGTGCTGCTGCTCCAGTTTCAACTGTTCTGCCTTATTATTATTCGACCATGCTGGTCATTTATGAACATTTGAACATCTTGGCCATGTTCTGTTATAATCTCCACCCGGCACAGCCAGAAGAGGACTGGCCACCCCACATAGCCTGGTTCCTCTCTAGGTTTCTTCCTAGGTATTGGCCTTTCTAGGGAGTTTTTCCTAGCCACCGTGCTTCTACACCTGCATTGCTTGCTGTTTGGGGTTTTAGGCTGGGTTTCTGTACAGCACTTTGAGATATCAGCTGATGTACGAAGGGCTATATAATAAATTTGATTTGATTTGATTAGTGGTGGAGGACACAGGAAGTCATTTAAACCACTAAACCATCGTCTGGCTGGTCTAGTGGTGGAGGACTGGATAGGAGAGTCTGTTTTAAATGACTCCCAGCTGTAGTGACTCTGGATAGGAGAGTCTGTTAAATGACTCCCCAGCTGTAGTGACTCTGGATAGGAGAGTCTGTTAAATGACTCCCAGCTGTAGTGACTCTGGATAGGAGAGTCTGTTAAATGACTCCCAGCTGTAGTGGACTCTGGATAGGAGAGTCTGTTAAATGACTCCCAGCTGTAGTGACTCTGGATAGGAGAGTCTGTTAAATGACTCCCAGCTGTAGTGACTCTGGATAGGAGAGTCTGTTAAATGACTCCCAGCTGTAGTGACTCTGGATAGGAGAGTCTGTTAAATGACTCCCAGCTGTAGTGACTCTGGATAGGAGAGTCTGTTAAATGACTCCAGCTGTAGTGACTCTGGATAGGAGAGTCTGTTAAATGACTCCCAGCTGTAGTGACTCTGGATAGGAGAGTCTGTTAAATGACTCCCAGCTGTAGTGACTCTGGATAGGAGAGTCTGTTAAATGACTCCCAGCTGTAGTGACTCTGGATAGGAGAGTCTGTTAAATGACTCCCCAGCTGTAGTGACTCTGGATAGGAGAGTCTGTTAAATGACTCCCAGCTGTAGTGACTCTGGATAGGAGAGTCTGTTAAATGACTCCCAGCTTGTCGTGACTCTGGATAGGAGAGTCTGTTAAATGACTCCCAGCTGTCGTGACTCTGGATAGGAGCGTTGCCAGAGTATTGATTTATTTGAATGTTCAGTTCTCTACCATAAGCCGCCTCCAACGCCATGTTTTTTTTATTTATAGAATTTGGCAGTTTGTCCACCGGCCTTCACAACCGCAGACCGTAACCACGCCAACCTAGGACCTCCACATCCTCGCTTCTTCCCCAGGGGCGGGGTCTGTCTCCCCAGTGGGTGGGTCTGTCTCCCCCAGTGGGTGGGTCTGGCTCCCCAGTGGGCGGGTCTGGCTCCCCAGTGGGCGGGTCTGGCTCCCCATGGGGCGGGTCTGGCTCCCAGTGGGCGGGCCTGGCTCCCCAGTGGGCGGGCCTGGCTCCACAGTGGGCGGGCCTGGCTCCCCAGTGGGTGGGTCTGGCTCCCCAGTGGGTGGGTCTGGCTCCCCAGTGGGTGGGTCTGGCTCCCCAGTGGGTGGGCCTGTCTCCCCAGTGGGCGGGTCTATCTCCCCAGTGGGTGGGTCTGGCTCCCCAGTGGGGCGGGCCTGGCTCCACAGTGGGCGGGGCTCCACAGTGGGTGGGTCTGGCTCCCCAGTGGGTGGGTCTTTCTCCCCAGTGGGTGGGTCTTTCTCCCCAGTGGGTGGGTTCTTTCTCCCAGTGGGTGGGTCTGGCTCCCCAGTGGGTGGGCCTGTCTCCCCAGTGGGTGGGTCTGTCTCCCCAGTGGGTGGGCCTGTCTCCCCAGTGGTGGGCCTGTCTCCCCAGTGGGTGGCCTGTCTCCCCAGTGGGTGGGTCTGTCTCCCCAGTGGGTGGGTCTGTCTCCCCAGTGGGTGGGTCTGTCTCCCAGTGGGTGGGCCTGTCTCCCCAGTGGGGCGGGTCTGGCTCCCCAATAGGGGTGGGCCTGTCTCCCCAGTGGGTGGGTGGGTCTGTCTCCCCAGTGGGTGGGCCTGTCTCCCCAGTGGGTGGGTGTGTCTCAACCAGTGGGTGGGCCTGTCTCCCCAGTGGGTGGGTCTGTCTCCCCAGTGGGTGGGTCTGTCTCCCCAGTGGGTGGGCCTGTCTCCCCAGTGGGTGGGTCTGTCTCCCCAGTGGGTGGGCCTGTCTCCCCAGTGGGCGGGTCTGGCTCCCCAATAGGGGTGGGCCTGTCTCCCCAGTGGGTGGGTGGGTCTGTCTCCCAGTGGGTGGGCCTGTCTCCCCAGTGGGTGGGTCTGTCTCCCCAGTGGGTGGGTCTGTCTCCCCAGTGGGTGGGTGGGTGTGTCTCCCCAGTGGGTGGGTGGGTGTGTCTCCCCAGTGGGTGGGTGGGTGTGTCTCCCAGTGGGTGGGCCTGGCTCCCAGTGGGTGGGTCTGTCTCCCCAGTGGGTGGGTCTGTCTCCCCAGTGGGTGGGTGGGTCTGTCTCCCCAGTGGGTGGGCCTGTCTGTCTCCCCAGTGGGTGGGCCTGTCTGTCTCCCCAGTGGGTGGGCCTGTCTGTCCTCCCCAGTGGGTGGGTGGGTGTGTCTCCCCAGTGGGTGGGCCTGGCTCCCCAGTGGGTGGGCCTGGCTCCCCAGTGGGTGGGTCTGTCTCCCCAGTGGGTGGGTCTGTCTCCCCAGTGGGTGGGTCTGTCTCCCCAGTGGGTGGGCCTGGCTCCCAGTGGGTGGACCTGTCTCCCCAGTAGGTGGACCTGTCTAACCAGTGGGTGGGTGGGTGTGGCTCCCCAGTGGGCAGGTGGGTGTGGCTCCCCAGTGGGTGGGTGGGCCTGTCTCCCCAGTGGGTGGGCCTGTCTCCCCAGTGGGTGGGCCTGGCTCCCCAGTGGGTGGACCTGTCTCCCCAGTGGGTGGAACTGTCTCCCCAGTAGGTGGGCCTGTCTCCCCAGTGGGTGGGCCTGTCTAACCAGTGGGTGGGTGGGTGTGGCTCCCCAGTGGGTGGGTGGGCCTGTCTCCCCAGTGGGTGGGCCTGTCTCGCCAGTGGGTGGGTCTGTCTAACCAGTGGGTGGGTGGGTGTGGCTCCCCAGTGGGCGGGTGGGTGTGGCTCCCCAGTGGGTGGGTGGGCCTGTCTCCCCAGTGGGTGGGCCTGTCTCCCCAGTGGGTGGGCCTGTCTCCCCAGTGGGTGGGTGGGTCTGTCTCCCCAGTGGGTGGGTGGGTCTGTCTCCCCAGTGGGTGGGTGGGCCCGGGGCCTGGGGTGTGCGTGTAGTGTACTATAGTGTAGTGTGTGTGTGTAGTGTGTGTAGTCTGGTGTGTGTGTAGTGTACTATAGTGTAGTGTGTGTGTGTAGTGTAGTGTAGTGTGTGTGTGTAGTGTACTATAGTGTAGTGTGTGTGTGTAGTGTACTATAGTGTAGTGTGTGTGTGTAGTGTAGTGGTGTGTGTGTGTGTAGTGTACTATAGTGTGTGTGTGTGTGTGTAGTGTACCTATAGTGTAGTGTGTGTGTGTAGTGTGTGTAGTCTGGTGTGTGTGTAGTGTACTATAGTGTAGTGTGTGTGTGTGTGTAGTGTAGTGTGGTGTGTGTAGTGGTGTGTGTAGTGTACTATAGTGTAGTGTGTGTGTGTAGTGTAGTGTGTGTAGTGGACTATAGTGTAGTGTAGTGTGTGTGTAGTGTGCTATGTGTAGTGTGTGTGTGTGTAGTGTAGTGTGTAGTGTGTGTAGTCTGGTGTGTGTGTAGTGTACTATAGTGTAGGTGTGTGTGTGTAGTGTACTATAGTGTAGTGTGTGTGTGTGTAGTCTGGTGTGTGTGTAGTGTGTGTTGTGTGTAGTGCACTATAGTGTAGTGTGTGTGTAGTGTGTGTGTGTGTAGTGTACCTATAGTGTAGTGTGTGTGTGTAGTGTACTATAGTGTAGTGTGTGTGTGTAGTGTACTATAGTGTAGTGTGTGTGTGTAGTGTACTATAGTGTAGTGTGTGTGTGTAGTGTACTATAGTGTGTGTGTGTAGTGTACTATAGTGTAGTGTGTGTGTGTAGTGTGTGTAGTCTGGTGTGTAGTGTAGTGTACTATAGTGTAGTGTGTGTGTGTAGTGTACTATAGTGTAGTGTGTGTGTAGTGTGTGTGTGTAGTGTACTATAGTGTAGTGTGTGTGTGTAGTGTACTATAGTGTAGTGTGTGTGTGTAGTGTGTGTAGTCTGGTGTGTAGTGTAGTGTACTATAGTGTAGTGTGTGTGTGTAGTGTACTATAGTGTAGTGTGTGTGTAGTGTAGTGTACTATAGTGTAGTGTGTGTGTAGTGTAGTGTACTATAGTGTAGTGTGTGTGTAGTGTAGTGTACTATAGTGTAGTGTAGTGTGTGTAGTGTAGTGTACTATAGTGTAGTGTAGTGTACTATAGTGTAGTGTAGTGTACCTATAGTGTACTATATTGTAGTGTGTAGTGTACCTATAGTGTAGTGTGTGTAGTGTACCTATAGTGTAGTGTGTAGTGTACCTATAGTGTAGTGTGTGTACTATAGTGTGTAGTGTAGTGTACCTATAGTGTACTATAGTGTAGTGTGTAGTGTACCTATAGTGTAGTGTGTGTACTATAGTGTAGTGTGTAGTGTACCTATAGTGTAGTGTGTGTACTATAGTGTAGTGTGTAGTGTACCTATAGTGTACTATAGTGTAGTGTAGTATAGTGTAGTGTAGTGTACCTATAGTGTAGTGTAGTGTGTGTAGTGTACCTATAGTGTACTATAGTGTAGTGTGTAGTGTACCTATAGTATAGTGTAGTGTACCTATAGTGTAGTGTACCTATAGTGTAGTGTAGTGTGTAGTGTACCTATAGTGTAGTGTAGTGTGTGTAGTGTAGTGTACCTATAGTGTACTGTAGTGTAGTATAGTATAGTGTGTGTGTAGTGTACTATAGTGTAGTGTAGTGTACCTATAGTGTACCTATAGTGTAGTGTAGTGTACCTATAGTGTACTATAGTGTAGTGTACTATAGTGTAGTGTAGTGTACCTATAGTGTACCTATAGTGTAGTGTAGTGTAGTGTACCTATAGTGTACTATAGTGTACTATAGTGTAGTATAGTGTAGTGTAGTGTGTAGTACAGTGTAGTACAGTGTAGTATAGTGTAGTGTAGCATAGTGTAGTGTGTAGTATAGTGTACTATAGTGTACTATAGTGTAGTATAGTTTAGTGTGGTGTAGTGTAGTGTTGTGTACTATATTGTAGTATAGCGTAGTGTACTATAGCGTAGTATAGTGTAGTGTAGTGTGTAGTATAGTGTAGTATAGTGTAGTATAGTGTAGTATAGTGTAGTATCGTGTAGTGTGGTATAGTGTAGTGTACTATAGTGTAGTATAGTGTAGTGTGTAGTATAGTGTACTGTAGTGTAGTATAGTGTAGTATAGTGTAGTGTAGTGTAGTGTACCTATAGCCTCCTCGTAGGCGAACAGTACTATCTTGTTCTGGTCCAGCAGCTCTCTGGCTCTGTTGCCCATCCACTTGAACCCAGTCAGAGTTTCCTGTCCACACAGGATGTGATGTCATAGTCAGGAAGTGCCCTCATCTCCCCTACATCATTCAAACTTTCATTTTGTTCATTCAAAAAAGGACCTTAGAATATTGACATGAGGTTTGTTCATTGAATGCGTGGGCGAGCTAGAGCGCTGAGAATAAGTGTGTGAAGGTAAATTAAAAGTGTGTGTGTGTGTGTTTTACCTCGAAGTGGAAGCCCTCCTTGAGAGCGATGGCTCGTAGAATCTTAGAGGAGACGGTGGAGGCCAGCATGTAGACTGACTTCACGGTAGACTGGTCTGGGTTGGTCTGTTTCCAACACTGATACACCCACCAACCCAGCAACGCCCCCAACTCATTACCACTGAACACACGCCACTGACCACTACACACACACACACACACACACACACACACACAGAGAGAGAGATAGAGACACCTTATACAGCCATCAGCTCAGCAACAACCCCAACACATTACCCATGATCCCTACAGGCCCCTTCTGTTCCTCAGCAACGCCCCCCAACACATTACCCATGATCCCTACAGGCCCCTTCTGTTCCTCAGCAACGCCCCCCAACACATTACCCATGATCCCTACAGGCCCCTTCTGTTCCTCAGCAACGCCCCCCAACACATTACCCATGATCCCTACAGGCCCCTTCTGTTCCTCAGCAACGCCCCCCAACACATTACCCATGATCCCTACAGGCCCCTTCTGTTCCTCAGCAACGCCCCCCAACACATTACCCATGATCCCTACAGGCCTCCTACCCTTTCTGTTGCTCAGCAACGGCCAGGCGGTCAGCGTCAGGATCGTTGGCCAGAACTACAGTAGCTCCCTCCCTCTCCGCCAGGGCAAACGACAGGGTCTGTAGGACGGACACACACACCGTTAAAACACACACACACACACACACACACACACACACACACACACACACACACACACACACACGCACACACCCTCCCCTCCTCAGGGTTGATATGACTGACCAGGACCCCCCTCCCCTCCTCAGGGTTGATATGAATGACCAGGACCCCCTCCTCAGGGTTGATATGACTGACCAGGACCCCCCTCCCCTTTCAGGGTTGATATGACTGACCAGGACCCCCCCTCCCCTCCTCAGGGTTGATATGACTGACCAGGACCCCCCTCCCCTACTCAGGGTTGATATGACTGACCAGGACCCCCCTCCCCTACTCAGGGTTGATATGACTGACCAGGACCCCCTCCCCTCCTCAGGGTTGATATGACTGACCAGGACCCCCTCCTCAGGGTTGATATAACTGACCAGGACCCCCTCCCCTCCTCAGGGTTGATATGACCTGACCAGGACCCCCTCCCCTCCTCAGGGTTGATATGACTGACCAGGACCCCCTCCTCAGGGTTGATATGACTGACCAGGACCCCCCTCCTCAGGGTTGATATGACTGACCAGGACCCCCCCCCCCTCCTCAGGGTTGATATGACTGACCAGGACCCCCCCCCCCTCCTCAGGGTTGATATGACTGACCAGGACCCCCCTCCACAGGGTTGATATGACTGACCAGGACCCCCCTCCCTCCTCAGGTTTGATATGACTGACCAGGACCCCCCCCCCCTCCTCAGGGTTGATATGACTGACCAGGACCCCCCTCCCCTCCTCAGGGTTGATATGACTGACCAGGACCCCCCCTCCCCTCCTCAGGGTTGATATGACTGACCCGGACCCCCCTCCCCTCCTCAGTGTTGATATGACTGACCAGGACCCCCTCCCCTCCTCAGGGTTGATATGACTGACCAGGACCCCCCCCCCCCTCCTCAGGGTTGATATGACTGACCAGGACCCCCCTCCCCTCCTCAGGGTTGATATGACTGACCAGGACCCCCCTCCTCAGGGTTGATATGACTGACTAGGACCCCCTCCTCAGGTTGATATGACTGACCAGGACCCCCCTCCTCAGGGTTGATATGACTGACCAGGACCCCCCTCCCCTCCTCAGGGTTGATATGACTGACCAGGACCCCTTCCCCTCCTCAGGGTTGATATGACTGACCAGGACCCCCCCCCTCCCCTCCTCAGGGTTGATATGACTGACCAGGACCCCCCTCCCCTCCTCAGGGTTGATATGACTGACCAGGACCCCCCCCTCCCCTCCTCAGGGTTGATATGACTGACCAGTACCCCCCTCCTCAGGGTTGATATGACTGACCAGGACCCCCCTCCCCCCTCCTCAGGGTTGATATGACTGACCAGGATCCCCTCCCCTCCTCAGGGTTGATATGACTGACCAGGACCCCCTCCCCTCCTCAGGGTTGATATGACTGACCAGGACCCCCTCCCCTCCTCAGGGTTGATATGACTGACCAGGACCCCCCTCCCCTCCTCAGGGTTGATATGACTGACCAGGACCCCCCTCCTCAGGGTTGATATGACTGACCAGGACCCCCCTCCTCCCCTCAGGGTTGATATGACTGACCAGGACCCCCTCCTCAGGGTTGATATGACTGACCAGGACCCCCCTCCTCAGGGTTGATATGACTGACCAGGACCCCCCCCCATCCTCAGGGTTGATATGACTGACCAGGACCCCCTCCACAGGGTTGATATGACTGACCAGGACCCCCCCTCCCTCCTCAGGGTTGATATGACTGACCAGGACCCCCCTCCCCTCCTCAGGGTTGATATGACTGACCAGGACCCCCCCCCCTCCCCTCCTCAGGGTTGATATGACTGACCAGTACCCCCCCCCTCCCCTCCTCAGGGTTGATATGACTGACCAGGACCCCCCTCCCCTCCTCAGGGTTGATATGACTGACCAGGACCCCCTCCCCTCCTCAGGGTTGATATGACTGACCAGGACCCCCCTCCTCAGGGTTGATATGACTGACCAGGACCCCCCCTCCTCCCCTCAGGGTTGATATGACTGACCAGGACCCCCCTCCTCCCCTCAGGGTTGATATGACTGACCAGGACCCCCTTCCCCTCCTCAGGGTTGATATGACTGACCAGGACCCCCTTCCCCTCCTCAGGGTTGGGGTATTTGACGGTTGGGAACTCCGGGTCAGGGTCTTTCTGCTCCTCTAACGGCGTACGGGGGTCGGAGGTCAAAGGCCTTGAAAGCTGATTGGACGAAGGCGTGTCCGACTCCGTGCACGGAGGTGTGCACGATCTTCACCCCTGAACTCTTGTTGATGTCCCTGAAAGGAGGGGAGACAGGGGTTAGAGGGGGTGTTAGAGGGGTTAGAGGGGAGACGGGGGTTAGAGGGGAGACGGGGGTTAGAGGGGAGACGGGGGTTAGAGGGGAGATGGGGGTTAGAGGGGAGATGGGGGTTAGAGGGGAGACGAGGGTTAGAGGGGAGACGGGGTTAGAGGGGTTAGAGGGGTTAGGGGGGAAGACGGGGGTTAGAGGGGAGACGGGGGTCAGGGGGGAGACAGGGGTCAGGAGGGAGACAGGGGTTAGAGGGGAAACGGGGGTTAGAGGGGAGACGGGGGTTAGAGGGTTTAGAGGGAGAACGGGGGTTAGAGGGGAGACGGGGGTTAGAGGGGAGACGGGGGTTAGAGGGGAGAGGGGGGTTAGGGGGGAGATGGGGGTTAGAGGGGGAGATGGGGGTTAGAGGGGAGGACGAGGGTTAGAGGGGAGACGGGGTTAGAGGGGTTAGAGGGGAGACGGGGGTTAGAGGGGTTAGTAGGGGGAGACGGGGGTCAGGGGGGGAGACAGGGGTTAGAGGGGAAACGGGGTTAGAGGGGAGACGGGGGTTAGAGGGTTTAGAGGGGAGACGGGGGTTAGAGGGGAGACGGGGGTTAGAGGGGAGACGGGGGTTAGAGGGGAGACGGGGGTTAGGGGGGAGACGGGGTTAGAGGGGAGACGGGGGTTAGGGGGGTTAGAGGGGAGACGGGGGTTAGGGGGAGACGGGGGTTAGAGGGGAGACGGGGGTTAGGGGGAGACGGGTTAGGGGGGAGACGGGGGATAGAGGGGTTAGAGGGGAGACGGGGGTTAGAGGGGGTTAGAGGGGAGACGGGGTTAGAGGGAGACGGGGGGTTAGGGGGAGATGGGGGTTAGAGGGGAGACCGGGGGTTAGAGGGTTAGAGGGAGACGGGGGTTAGAGGGGAGACGGGGGTTAGAGAGGAGAGGGGGTTAGAGAGGAGAGGGGGGAGAGGGGGGTTAGAGGGGAGACGGGGGTTCGAGGGGAGATGGGGGTTAGAGGGGGAGACGGGGGTTAGAGGGGGGTTAGAGGGGAGACAGGGGGATAGAGGGGAGACGGGTGTTAGAGGGGTTAGAGGGGAGACGGGGTTTAGAGGGGTTAGAGGGGAGATGGGGTTAGAAGGGAGACGGGGGTTAGAGGGGTTAGAGGGAGACGGGGGTTAGAGGGGAGACTGGGGTCAGGGGTCAGGGGGGAGACAGGGGTTAGAGGGGAACAGGGGTCAGGGGGGAGACGGGGGTTAGAGGGGAACAAGGGTTAGGGGGAGACGGGGTTGAGGGGAGACGGGGTTAGAGGGGTTAGAGGGGAGACGGGGGTTAGAGGGGAGAGGGGGGTTAGAGGGGAGACGGGGTTAGAGGGGTTAGAGGGGAGACGGGGGTTAGAGGGGAGACGGGACTAGAGGGTTTAGAGGGGAGACGGGGGTTAGAGGGGAGACGGGACTAGAGGGTTTAGAGGGGAGAAGGGGGTTAGAGGGGAGACGGGACTAGAGGGTTTAGAGGGGAGACGGGGGTTAGAGGGGTTAGGGGGAGACGGGGGTTCGAGGGGAGACGGGGGTTAGAGGGGTTAGAGGGGAGACGGGGGTTAGAGGGGAGACGGGGTTAGAGGGGAGTTTAGAGGGGAGACGGGGGGTTGGTCCTGTAGTATCTGTGTGTGTGTTACCGGAGGTGTGTGTGTGTGTGTTACCTGAGGTGTGTTGTGTTACCTGTGGTGTGTGTGTGTTACCTGTGGTGTGTGTGTTGTGTGTTACCTGAGGTGTGTGTGTGTGTGTTACCTGAGGTGTGTGTGTGTGTATGTTACCTGAGGTGTGTGTGTGTGTATGTTACCTGAGGTGTGTGTGTGTGTATGTTACCTGAGGTGTGTGTGTGTGTATGTTACCTGAGGTGTGTGTGTGTGTGTTACCTGAGGTGTGTGTGTGTGTGTGTTACCTGAGGTGTGTGTGTGTGTTACCTGAGGTGTGTGTGTGTGTTACCTGTGGTGTGTGTGTGTGTTACCTGTGGTGTGTGTGTGTGTGTTACCTGAGGTGTGTGTGTGTGTGTTACCTGAGGTGTGTGTGTGTGTGTTACCTGAGGTGTGTGTGTGTGTGTTACCTGAGGTGTGTGTGTGTGTGTTACCTGAGGTGTGTGTTACCTGTGGTGACAGTGCTGTTGGATGGTCCTGTAGTACTCTGTGTGTGTGTTACCTGAGGTGGTGTGTTGTTACTGTGGTGACAGAGTGCTGTTGGATGGTCCGGTAGTACTCTGTGTGAATGTCTTGGAACGGGTTTCTTCAGCAGAGGGCTGTGAGAGAGAGAGAGGTTATGTCCCAGGACTCAGGCCAGGGCTCCAGGTTAGCCTCGATGGCTACAGAGATGCCTTATCATGGGCGGCACGATCTGGGCACCGTTCTCCCAATATACCTGAGAGAGGGAGGGGGGAGAGACGGGGAGGGGGAGGGGAGAGAGGAAGAGACAGGGAGAGAGAGAGAGGGAGATAAGAGGGAGAGAGAGAGACAGGGAGGGGGAGAGAGAGAGACAGGGAGGGGGGAGAGAGAGAGAGA
>NW_022262803.1:0-15000 GCF_002021735.2 Oncorhynchus kisutch
AGAACAAACAGAACAGGGCAGAACAGAACAGAACAGGAGGCAGAACAGAACAGAGCAGATAGAACAGATTAGAACAGATCAAAGCAGAGCAGCAGAACAGAACAGGAGCAGAACAGAGCGACAGAACAGAACAGGAGCAGAACAGGAGCAGAACAGGAGCAGAGCAGAACAGAACAGAGAGTAGAACAGAACAGAGCAGAACAGAACAGAAAAGAACAGGAGCAAGAACAGGAGCAGCAACAGAGCAGAGCAGAACCGGAGCAGAACAGAACAGAGCAGAACAGGAGCAGAGCAGAACAGCCCGAACAGAACAGGAGCAGAAGAAGGAGCAGAACAGAGCAGAGCAGAACAGAAACAGAAGAGTAGAGAGAACAGAACAGGAGCAGAACAGAGCAGAACAGATCAAAGCAGAACAGAACAGAACAGGAGCAGAACAGGAGCAGAACAGGAGCAGAGCAGAACAGAACAGAACAGGAGCAGAACAGGAGCAGAGCAGAACAGAACAGAACAGGAGCAGAACAGGAGCAGAACAGATCAAAGCTGAACAGAAACAGAACAGGAGCAGAACAGGAGCAGAGCAGAACAGAACAGAGTAGAGCAGAACAGAACAGAGTAGAACACAACAGAGTAGAACAGAACAGAACAGGAGCAGAACAGAACAGGAGCAGAACAGAGCAGAACAGGAGCAGAACAGAGCAGAGCAGAACAGGAGCAGAACAGAACAGAGCAGAACAGGAGCAGAGCAGAACAGAACAGAACAGAACAGGAGCAGAACAGAGCAGAACAGAGCAGAACAGAACAGAGTAGAACAGAACAGGAGCAGAACAGAGCAGAACAGATCAAAGCAGAACAGAACAGAACAGGAGCAGAACAGGAGCAGAACAGGAGCAGAACAGGAGCAGAACAGGAGCAGAGCAGGAGCAGAGCAGAACAGAACAGAAACAGAACAGGAGCAGAACAGAACAAAACAGGAGCAGAACAGAACAGGAGCAGAACAGAGCAGAACAGGAGCAGAGCAGAACAGAACAGAACAGGAGCAGAACAGAACAGAACAGAACAGAACAGGAGCAGAACAGAACAGAACAGAGTAGAACAAAACAGAACAGGGCAGAACAGAACAGAACAGGAGCAGAACAGAACAGAGCAGAATAGAAACAGATTAGAACAGATCAAAGCAGAGCATAACAGAACAGGAGCAGAACAGAGCAGAACAGAACAGGAGCAGAACAGGAGCAGAACAGGAGCAGAGCAGAACAGAACAGAGTAGAACAGAACAGAACAGAGCAGAACAGAACAGAACAGAACAGGAGCAGAACAGGAGCAGAACAGAGCAGAGCAGAACGGAGCAGAACAGAACAGAGCAGAACAGGAGCAGAGCAGAACAGAACAGAACAGGAGCAGAACAGAACAGGAGCAGAACAGAGCAGAACAGGAGCAGAGCAGAACAGAACAGAACAGGAGCAGAACAGAACAGAACAGAACAGAACAGAACAGGAGCAGAACAGAACAGAGCAGAATAGAACAGATTAGAACAGATCAAAGCAGAGCATAACAGAACAGGAGCAGAACAGAGCAGAACAGAACAGGAGCAGAACAGGAGCAGAACAGGAGCAGAGCAGAACAGAACAGAGTAGAACAGAACAGAACAGAGCAGAACAGAACAGAACAGGAGCAGAACAGGAGCAGAACAGAGCAGAGCAGAACCGGAGCAGAACAGAACAGAGCAGAACAGGAGCAGAGCAGAACAGAACAGAACAGGAGCAGAACAGGAGCAGAACAGAGCAGAGCAGAACAGAACAGAGTAGAACAGAACAGGAGCAGAACAGAGCAGAACAGATCAAAGCAGAACAGAACAGAACAGGAGCAGAACAGGAGCAGAACAGGAGCAGAGCAGAACAGAACAGAACAGGAGCAGAACAGGAGCAGAGCAGAACAGAACAGAACAGGAGCAGAACAGGAGCAGAACAGATCAAAAGCTGAACAGAAACAGAACAGGAGCAGAACAGGAGCAGAGCAGAACAGAACAGAGTAGAGCAAGAACAGAACAGAGTAGAAGCAGAACAGAGTAGAACAGAACAGAACAGGAGCAGAACAGAACAGGAGCAGAAACAGAGCAGAACAGGAGCAGAACAGAACAGGTAGCAGAACAGAGCAGAGCAGAACAGAACAGAGTAGAAACAGAACAGAGTAGACGAACAGAACAGGAGCAGAACAGGAGCAGAACAGAACAGAGCAGAACAGAGCAGAACAGGAGCAGAACAGAACAGGAGCAGAACAGAGCAGAACAGGAGCAGAACAGAACAGGAGCAGAACAGAGCAGAACAGGAGCAGAACAGAACAGGAGCAGAACAGAACAGAGCAGAACAGAACAGAGTAGAACAGAACAGAGTAGAACAGAACAGAACAGGAGCAGAACAGGAGCAGAACAGAACAGGAGCAGAACAGAGCAGAACAGGAGCAGAACAGAACAGGAGCAGAACAGAGCAGAACAGGAGCAGAACAGAACAGAACAGGAGCAGAACAGAGCAGAACAGGAGCAGAACAGGAGCAGAGCAGAACAGAAACAGAACAGAACAGGAGCAGAACAGAGCAGAACAGGAGCAGAGCAGAACAGAAACAGAACAGAACAGGAGCAGAACAGAACAGAACAGAACAGGAGCAGAACAGAACAGGAGCAGAACAGAGCAGAACAGGAGCAGAGCAGAACAGAACAGAACCAGGAGCAGAACAGAACAGAACAGAACAGGAGCCAGAACAGAACCAGAAACAGAGTAGAACAAAACAGAACAGGGCAGAACAGAACAGAACAGGAGCAGAACAGAACAGAGCAGAATAGAACAGATTAGAACAGATCAAAGCAGAGCAGAACAGAAACAGGAGCAGAACAGAGCAGAACAGAACAGGAGCAGAACAGGAGCAGAACAGGAGCAGAGCAGAACAGAACAGAGTAGAACAGAACAGAACAGAGTAGAACAGAACAGAACAGAACAGGAGCAGAACAGAACAGAACAGAACAGGAGCAGAACAGGAGCAGAACAGAGCAGAGCAGAACCGGAGCAGAACAGAACAGAGCAGAACAGAGCAGAGCAGAACAGAACAGAACAGGAGCAGAACAGGAGCAGAACAGAGCAGAGCAGAAACAGAACAGGAGCAGAACAGAACAGAACAGAACAGGAGCAGAACAGAGCAGAACAGAGTAGAACAGGAGCAGAGCAGAACAGAACAGAACAGAACAGAACAGGAGCAGAACAGGAGCAGAGCAGGAGCAGAGCAGAACAGAACAGGAGCAGAACAGAACAGAACAGAACAGGAGCAGAAACAGAACAGGAGCAGAACAGAGCAGAACAGGAGCAGAGCAGAACAGAACAGAACAGGAGCAGAACAGAACAGAACAGAACAGGAGCAGAACAGAACAGAACAGAACAGAGTAGAACAAAACAGAACAGGGCAGAACAGAACAGAACAGGAGCAGAACAGAAAAGAGCAGAATAGAACAGATTAGAACAGATCAAAGCAGAGCAGAACAGAACAGGAGCAGAACAGAGCAGAGCAGAACAGGAGCAGAACAGGAGCAGAACAGGAGCAGAGCAGAACAGAACAGAGTAGAACAGAACAGAACAGAACAGAACAGAGTAGAACAGAACAGAACAGGAGCAGAACAGAACAGAACAGAACAGAACAGGAGCAGAACAGGAGCAGAACAGAGCAGAGCAGAACCGGAGCAGAACAGAACAGAGCAGAACAGGAGCAGAGCAGAACAGAACAGAACAGGAGCAGAACAGGAGCAGAACAGAGCAGAGCAGAACAGAACAGAGTAGAACAGAACAGGAGCAGAACAGAGCAGAACAGATCAAAGCAGAACAGAACAGAACAGGAGCAGAACAGGAGCAGAACAGGAGCAGAGCAGAACAGAACAGAACAGGAGCAGAACAGGAGCAGAACAGAAGCAGAGCAGAACAGAACAGGAGCAGAACAGAACAGAACAGAACAGAACAGGAGCAGAACAGGAGCAGAACAGGAGCAGAACAGAACAGGGCAGAACAGAACAGAACAGGTGCAGAACAGAACAGAGCAGAATAGAACAGATTAGAACAGATCAAAGCAGAGCAGAACAGAACAGGAGCAGAACAGAACAGAACAGAACAGAACAGGAGCAGAACAGGAGCAGAACAGGAGCAGAGCAGAACAGAACAGAACAGTAGCAGAACAGAGCAGAACAGGAGCAGAGCAGAACATAACAGAACAGGAGCAGAACAGAGCAGAACAGGAGCAGAGCAGAACAGAACAGAACAGGAGCAGAACAGAACAGAACAGGAGCAGAACAGAACAGAACAGAACAGAACAGGAGCAGAACAGAACAGAGCAGAGCAGGCAGAACAGAACAGAACAGAACAGAACAGAACAGGAGCAGAACAGAACAGAACAGAACAGGAGCAGAACATAACAGAACAGAACAGAATATAACAGAACAGAACAGAACAGAACAGAATATAACAGGAACAGAACAGGAGCAGAACAGAACAGAACAGAACAGAATATAACAGAACAGAACAGAACAGAATATAACAGGAACAGAACAGGAGCAGAACAGAACAGAACAGAACAGAACAGAATATAACAGAACAGAACAGAACAGAATATAACAGAACAAAGCAGATCAAAGCAGAGCAGAACAGAACAGAATATAACAGGAACAGAACAGGAGCAGAACAGAACAGACAGAACAGAATATAACAGAACAGAACAGAACAGAGTAGAACAGAACAGAACAGAACAGAATATAACAGAACAGAACAGAACAGAGTAGAACAGAACAGAACAGAATATAACAGAACAGAACAGAATATAACAGAACAGAACAGAACAGAACAGAACAGAATATAACAGAACAGAGCAGAACAGAACAGAGTAGAACAGAACAGAACAGAACACAATATAACAGAACAGAACAGATCAAAGCAGAACAGCCAAAGGAAGTAAGAAGTTCAATCTCCTCTGCTCTGAATTCAACTCCAGTTCTCTTGTCTCCATGATTGATGATTGTTCTGTCAGGAAAAGGTTACACTTGTGACTTATTTCATTGAGTCAAAAATAAAAGCCCTGTTTTCGGGACAAAGCAAGTGTTTCTATTCTGAATGAGCAACAAAACAGTCCTCTCTCCTCTCCTCTTGTCCTTCAAGGATTTCTCTCCTCAGCGGCAGCAATATATATATATATATATATCTGAGTTGTACTGTTGAATACTGCCAGAGAGCTTCCAGCTATAAATGTATATATCTGAGTTGTACTGTTGAATACTGTCAGAGAGCTTCCAGCTATAAATGTATATATCTGAGTTGTACTGTTGAATACTGTCAGAGAGCTTCCAGCTATAAATGTATATATCTGAGTTGTACTGTTGAATACTGTCAGAGAGCTTCCAGCTATATATGTATATATCTGAGTTGTACTGTTGAATACTGCCAGAGAGCTTCCAGCTATAAATGTATATATCTGAGTTGTACTGTTGAATACTGTCAGAGAGCTTCCAGCTATAAATGTATATATCTGAGTTGTACTGTTGAATACTGTCAGAGAGCTTCCAGCTATAAATGTATATATCTGAGTTGTACTGTTGAATACTGTCAGAGAGCTTCCAGCTATAAATGTATATATCTGAGTTGTACTGTTGAATACTGTCAGAGAGCTTCCAGCTATAAATGTATATATCTGAGTTGTACTGTTGAATACTGTCAGAGAGCTTCCAGCTATAAATGTATATATCTGAGTTGTACTGTTGAATACTGTCAGAGAGCTTCCAGCTATAAATGTATATATCTGAGTTGTACTGTTGAATACTGTCAGAGAGCTTCCAGCTATATATATAAATGTATATATCTGAGTTGTACTGTTGAATACTGTCAGAGAGCTTCCAGCTATAAATGTATATATCTGAGTTGTACTGTTGAATACTGTCAGAGTGATATATGAGTTGTTTGGATTTCTTATTTTTTCTTTTCCCAAATAGCACCCTATTCCCTGGTCTAAAGTAGTGCACTATATTGAGAATAGGGCGCCATAGGGCTCTTGTATAAAGTAGTGCACTATATATAGGGAGTAGGGTGCCATAGGGCTCTGGTATAAAGTAGTGCACTATATTGGGAATAGGGTGCCATTTGGGACATGTGCTGTCTTCTCCTCAATATGAGCACCCTGCATTGTAGACACAGTCAGAACACAGTCAGTGCGAGATGGAGACGGATTTAGAGAGAGAAGTGTGAGAAGTGAGAGACTCAAGTACACCAACTGACACTTACATACACCAACTGACACTTACATACACCAACTGACACTCACATACACCAACTGACACTAACATACACCAACTGACACTAACATACACCAACTGACACTAACATACACCAACTGACTCTCACATACACCAACTGACACTAACATACACCAACTGACACTAACATACACCAACTGACACTCACATACACCAACTGACACTCACATACACCAACTGACACTAACATACACCAACTGACACTAACATACACCAACTGACACTAATATACACCAACTGACACTCACATACACCAACTGACACTAACATACACCAACTGACACTAACATACACCAACTGACACTCACATACACCAACTGACACTCACATACACCAACTGACACTAACATACACAAACTGACACTCACATACACCAACTGACACTAACATACACCAACTGACACTCACATACACCAACTGACACTAACATACACCAACTGACACTAACATACACCAACTGACACTAACATACACCAACTGACACTCACATACACCAACTGACACTAACATACACCAACTGACACTCACATACACCAACTGACACTAACATACACCAACTGACACTAACATACACCAACTGACACTAACATACACCAACTGACACTCACATACACCAACTGACACTAACATACACCAACTGACACTAACATACACCAACTGACACTCACATACACCAACTGACACTCACATACACCAACTGACACTAACATACACAAACTGACACTCACATACACTAACTGACACTAACATACACCAACTGACACTCACATACACCAACTGACACTAACATACACCAACTGACACTAACATACACCAACTGACACTAACATACACCAACTGACACTCACATACACCAACTGACACTAACATACACCAACTGACACTCACATACACCAACTGACACTAACATACACCAACTGACACTCACATACACCAACTGACACTCACATAAACCAACTGACACTAACATACACCAACTGATACTAACATACACCAAATTACACACACATACACCAACTGACACTAACATACACCAACTGACACTCACATACACCAACTGACACTAACATACACCAACTGACACTAACATACACCAACTGACACTAACATACACCAACTGACACTAACATACACCAACTGACACTCACATACACCAACTGACACTAACATACACCAACTGACACTCACATACACCAACTGACACTAACATACACCAACTGACACTAACATACACCAACTGACACTAACATACACCAACTGACACTCACATACACCAACTGACACTAACATACACCAACTGACACTAACATACACCAACTGACACTAACATACACCAACTGACACTAACATACACCAACTGACACTCACATACACTAACTGACACTAACATACACCAACTGACACTAACATACACCAACTGACACTCACATACACTAACTGACACTAACATACACCAACTGACACTAACATACACCAACTGACACTCACTAGTGCCTGATTGACTGACTCTATTAGTCAAACACAAGTATATTTCATCTCCATATTATCTCTGATCAGCTTCCCAGGAAAGGGCTAGGAATAGCTTGTGTTAATACACTATATTTACTAGAGTATGTGGACACCCCTTCAAACTAGTGGATTCGGCTATTCCAGCTACACCCGTTGCTCGGCCATGCCAAGCGTTGAACCCAGATTCGACCGACAAATCTGGGTTTGGTGGATGCAAGGATAACGATACCAGCCCCAATGCATGAGGCCAACTGTAAAGTTTGATGTAGGAGGACAAATGGTCTGGGGCTGTTTTTCATGGTTCGGGCCCCTTAGTTACCGAGAAGGGAAATCTTAACACCACAACAAATAATTACATTGTAGATTGTTCTGTGCTTCCAACTTTGTGGCAACAATTTGGGGGAGGCCCTTTCCTGTTTCAGCATGACAGTGCCCTCACGCACAAAGCGAGGTCCATACAGAAGTGGTTTGTTGAGATTGGTGTGGAAGAACTTGACTGGCCTGCACAGAGCCCTGACCTCAACCCCATCAAACACCTTTAGGATGAATTGGAACGCCGACTGTGAGCCAGGCCTAATCTCCCGACCTCACTAGTGCTCTTGTGGCTGAATAGAAGCAAGTCCCCATTGCAATGTCCCAACATCTAGTGGAAAGCCTTCCCAGAAGAGTGGAGGCTGTTATAGCAGCAATGTCCAAACATCTAGTGGAAAGCCTTCCCAGAAGAGTGAAGGCTGTTATAGCAGCAAAGGGGCGACCAACTCCATATTAATGCCCATGATTTTGGAATGAGATGTTTGATGAGCAGGTGACCTCATACTGTTTGTCATGTAGTGTACATGTAGTCTTAGAAATACATCAATACCTTGATAACATCAGATAACATTTATATACAGGCCATCTCGGAAACACACTTAGATTATTCCTTTCATGATAAAGCAATAACAATACCAGGATATAACATCTACAGGAAAGACAGGCATGCCTATGGGGGAGGTGTTCACAGCCAGATTCCTGTAAAAACCTAGAGAGGATCTCATGTCAAATGGTGTCAAAGTGGTTGTGGTTGCAAGTTCACCTGCCTCATCTAAAGTCTCTTCTTCTGTGGTGCTGTTACCGACCAAGTGCTGTTAGTCACTATTTGGATAATATGTGTGCAATGCTTGCTAGTGTATGTGATGTTAACAGAGATGTCTATTTTCTGGGTGACCTGAACAATGTCCTCTGAAGCTGAAGCTTCTAACTGACTAACGCCTGTCATATCACCCAGTTTATCACTCAACCAACTACAGTATATACTAATGGTGATGGATCTGTGGCATCCGCTTGTGTTGATCACCTTGGTCATCTTGGTCATCTTCACTAATGCTGCAGAGCTTTGCTCCAAAAGCAATATCAGTCACCATTGGATCTATTGACCATAGCAATATCAGTCACCATTGGATGTAATGAGAGACCATAGCAATATCAGTCACCATTGGACGTAATGACCATAGCAATATCAGTCACCATTGGACGTAATGACCATAGCAATATCAGTCACCATTGGACATAATGACCATAGCAATATCAGTCACCATTGGATGTAATGACCATAGCAATATCAGTCACCATTGGATGTAATGAGAGACCATAGCAATATCAGTCACCATTGGATGTAATGAGTGACCATAGCAATATCGGTCACCATTGGATGTAATGAGTTAGCAATATCAGTCACCATTGGATGTAATGAGAGACCATAGCAACATCAGCCACCATTGGATGTAATGAGAGACCATAGCAACATCAGTCACCATTGGACGTAATGAGAGACCATAGCAATATCAGTCATCATTGGATGTAATGAGTGACCATAGAAATATCAGTCACCATTGGATGTAATGAGTGACCATAACAATATCAGTCACCATTGGTTGTAATGAGTGACCATAGCAATATCAGTCACCATTGGATGTAATGAGTGACCATAACAATATCAGTCACCATTGGATGTAATGACCATAGCAATATCAGTCACCATCGGATGTAATGACCATAGCAATATCAGTCACCATTGGATGTAATGAGTGACCATAGCAATATCAGTCACCATTGGATGTAATGACCATAGCAATATCAGTCACCATTGGATGTAATGAGTGACCATAGCAATATCAGTCACCATTGAATGTAATGAGTGACCATAGCAATATCAGTCACCGTTGGATGTAATGACCATAGCAATATCAGTCACCATTGGATGCAATGAGTGACCATAACAATATCAGTCACCATTGGATGTAATGAGTGACCATGGCAATATCAGTCACCATTGGATGTAATGAGTGACCATAGCAATATCAGTCACCATTGGATGCAATGAGTGACCATGGCACTGTGGTAATTAGAAGGAAAGGCAAAGGTTCGGCCTAAAGTCATTTACAAGAAATCATACAAGATGTTTTTTCCAGGACTCTTGTGTTGAACACGTAAAAATGTATGTTGGTTCTGATGCGGATCAGGAAGTGAAACCAGATGCAACACTGGAAGTATTTATACAAGGATTTGTTGTAATTGTTGACAAACAGCTGTTAAAAACGAATCTAGCTTGAGTCTGTGGGCAGAGAGCGTCGGAGTAGAATGCTATTGGGAAAGGGGAATAAGCAGTGTCTCCATCACCCGTGAATGCTCATTTCAGATCAGCTCAGATCAGATCAGAGCCACGCGTGGGCACATTTGTTGATATTTCTTTGATAGTTAGCAAGTTATCAGTCCAGTTAATAGAGACAGTAAATATCTGTCAGCTGTGTGGAGTCACCGCTTCCGACAAGACAATTAAAAACGCGGAGGCAACATCTCAAGCTGTGTTTGAAAAGCCAGTCAGGTAAAAAAAAATAAAGTGTCTAATTAAAGGGGCGGTGTTTTTTATTTTGAATATGCAAATAATACTGTCAGCCTATTGGCTACTGTCTAAAACTGTAAGGGTTCAGCCTATTGGCTACTGTCTAAAACTGTAAGGGTACAGCCTATTGGCTACTGTCTAAAACTGTAAGGGTACAGCCTATTGGTTACTGTCTAAAACTGTAAGGGTTCAGCCTATTGGCTACTGTCTAAAACTGTAAGGGTTCAGCCTATTGGCTACTGTCTAAAACTGTAAGGGTACAGCCTATTGGTTACTGTCTAAAACTGTAAGGGTACAGCCTATTGGTTACTGTCTAAAACTGTAAGGGTTCAGCCTATTGGCTACTGTCTAAAACTGTAAGGGTACAGCCTATTGGTTACTGTCTAAAACTGTAAGGGTACAGCCTATTGGCTACTGTCTAAAACTGTAAGGGTACAGCCTATTGGTTACTGTCTAAAACTGTAAGGGTTCAGCCTATTGGCTACTGTCTAAAACTGTAAGGGTTCAGCCTATTGGTTACTGTCTAAAACTGTAAGGGTTCAGCCTATTGGTTACTGTCTAAAACTGTAAGGGTTCAGCCTATTGGTTACTGTCTAAAACTGTAAGGGTACAGCCTATTGGTTACTGTCTAAAACTGTAAGGGTACAGCCTATTGGCTACTGTCTAAAACTGTAAGGGTTCAGCCTATTGGCTACTGTCTAAAACTGTAAGGGTTCAGCCTATTGGCTACTGTCTAAAACTGTAAGGGTACAGCCTATTGGCTACTGTCTAAAACTGTAAGGGTACAGCCTATTGGCTACTGTCTAAAACTGTAAGGGTTCAGCCTATTGGCTACTGTCTAAAACTGTAAGGGTTCAGCCTATTGGTTACTGTCTAAAACTGTAAGGGTTCAGCCGATTGGTTACTGTCTAAAACTGTAAGGGTTCAGCCTATTGGTTACTGTCTAAAACTGTAAGGGTTCAGCCTATTGGCTACTGTCTAAAACTGTAAGGGTTCAGCCTATTGGTTACTGTCTAAAACTGTAAGGGTTCAGCCTATTGGCTACTGTCTAAAACTGTAAGGGTTCAGCCTATTGGTTACTGTCTAAAACTGTAAGGGTACAGCCTATTGGTTACTGTCTAAAACTGTAAGGGTTCAGCCTATTGGTTACTGTCTAAAACTGTAAGGGTTCAGCCTATTGGCTACTGTCTAAAACTGTAAGGGTTCAGCCTATTGGTTACTGTCTAAAACTGTAAGGGTTCAGCCTATTGGTTACTGTCTAAAACTGTAAGGGTTCAGCCTATTGGTTACTGTCTAAAACTGTAAGGGTACAGCCTATTGGTTACTGTCTAAAACTGTAAGGGTACAGCCTATTGGCTACTGTCTAGAACTGTAAGGGTACAGCCTATTGGCTACTGTCTAGAACTGTAAGGGTTCAGCCTATTGGCTACTGTCTAGAACTGTAAGGGTACAGCCTATTGGCTACTGTCTAGAACTGTAAGGGTTCAGCCTATTGGCTACTGTCTAGAACTGTAAGGGTACAGCCTATTGGCTACTGTCTAGAACTGTAAGGGTACAGCCTATTGGCTACTGTCTAAAACTGTAAGGGTTCAGCCGATTGGTTACTGTCTAAAACTGTAAGGGTTCAGCCTATTGGTTACTGTCTAAAACTGTAAGGGTTCAGCCTATTGGTTACTGTCTAAAACTGTAAGGGTACAGCCTATTGGCTACTGTCTAAAACTGTAAGGGTTCAGCCTATTGGCTACTGTCTAAAACTGTAAGGGTTCAGCCTATTGGTTACTGTCTAAAACTGTAAGGGTACAGCCTATTGGTTACTGTCTAAAACTGTAAGGGTTCAGCCTATTGGTTACTGTCTAAAACTGTAAGGGTACAGCCTATTGGCTACTGTCTAAAACTGTAAGGGTTCAGCCTATTGGCTACTGTCTAAAACTGTAAGGGTTCAGCCTATTGGTTACTGTCTAAAACTGTAAGGGTACAGCCTATTGGCTACTGTCTAAAACTGTAAGGGTTCAGCCTATTGGCTACTGTCTAAAACTGTAAGGGTTCAGCCTATTGGTTACTGTCTAAAACTGTAAGGGTACAGCCTATTGGCTACTGTCTAAAACTGTAAGGGTTCAGCCTATTGGCTACTGTCTAAAACTGTAAGGGTTCAGCCTATTGGTTACTGTCTAAAACTGTAAGGGTTCAGCCTATTGGCTACTGTCTAAAACTGTAAGGGTTCAGCCGATTGGTTACTGTCTAAAACTGTAAGGGTTCAGCCTATTGTCTACTGTCTAAAACTGTAAGGGTACAGCCTATTGGCTACTGTCTAAAACTGTAAGGGTTCAGCCTATTGGCTACTGTCTAAAACTGTAAGGGTTCAGCCTATTGGTTACTGTCTAAAACTGTAAGGGTTCAGCCTATTGGCTACTGTGTAGAACTGTTAGGGTTCAGCCTATTGGCTACTGTGTCGAACTGTAAGGGTTCAGCCTATTGGCTACTGTGTAGAACTGTTAGGGTTCAGCCTATTGGCTACTGTCTAGAACTGTTAGGGTTCAGCCTATTGGCTACTGTGTATAACTGTTAGGTTACAGCCTATTGGCTACTGTGTAGAACTGTTAGGGTTCAGCCTATTGGCTACTGTGTAGAACTGTTAGGGTTCAGCCTATTGGCTACTGTGTAGAACTGTTAGGGTTCAGCCTATTGGCTACTGTGTAGAACTGTTAGGGTTCAGCCTATTGGCTACTGTGTAGAACTGTTAGGTTACAGCCTATTGGCTACTGTGTAGAACTGTTAGGGTTCAGCCTATTGGCTACTGTGTAGAACTGTTAGGGTTCAGCCTATTGGCTACTGTGTAGAACTGTTAGGGTTCAGCCTATTGGCTACTGTCTAGAACTGTTAGGGTTCAGCCTATTGGCTACTGTGTAGAACTGTTAGGTTACAGCCTATTGGCTACTGTGTAGAACTGTTAGGGTTCAGCCTATTGGCTACTGTGTAGAACTGTTAGGGTTCAGCCTATTGGCTACTGTGTAGAACTGTTAGGGTTCAGCCTATTGGCTACTGTGTAGAACTGTTAGGGTTCAGCCTATTGGCTACTGTGTAGAACTGTTAGGTTACAGCCTATTGGCTACTGTGTAGAACTGTTAGGGTTCAGCCTATTGGCTACTGTGTAGAACTGTTAGGGTTCAGCCTATTGGCTACTGTGTAGAACTGTTAGGGTTCAGCCTATTGGCTACAAACAGCCTCAGTGTTCATTGGAAACGCGCTGGAAGTTGCAGATCATTCTCACGATGTTCAAGATTCCGCTCACAAGACCTAAAAATTCGCTCGAGAAATTAGAGGGAACACTGCTTTGGAGCACCTTACCTGATATCACAGGCAGAAAACCCAATAACATCTCCATCCGTTCATTGAAGTTGACGGGTCATTTAAAACAGAACCTTTGGATGTTGCCGATCGTTTATCGGCGACTATTTCCCTCGTAAGCACAGAAGTGAAAGGACAACATTGAACAGTGAACCGTCGTATCGTTGTATTGAAGATCCAGTAATGAAAGTGAAAGGATTGCTGTTTTTGAATGTACTATTAAGAGAAGACGATTCCACACTCTATGTGTCAGCACCCGCACCCAAAGACATTGAACTCACTGATATTCTAAATAAGAAATTACAATCAGTATCAGAACAGGTGATTTATAATCAACTGGTGTCAGATCTACAACTTAAAGCTGATTTTTTGGTTTACCTTTATTTAACCAGGCAAGTCAGTTTAAGAAGAATTTCTTATTTTCAATGACAGCCTAGGAACAGTGGGTTAACTGGTCTAGGAACAGTGGGTTAACTGGTCTAGGAACAGTGGGTTAACTAGCCTAGGAACAGTGGGTTAACTGCCTGTTCAGGGGCAGAACGATACATTTGTAACTTGTCAGCTCGGGGATTTGAACTTGCAACCTTTCGGTTACTAGTCCAACACTCTAACCACTAGGCTACCCTGCCAGTTCATCTCATTCTCTAAGACCTACTGTGAAACTCAACTGGACATGTGTTTCATGGGACCGTTGACCAAATTGAGGAAGTTAAACTCCTAGGTAGAACATTGGATGGTAAATGATCGTCGCCAAGTCATGTTGACAAAGTTGTTGTGAAGATAGAAAGGGGGGGGTGTCCATAATACATTTTTTTTTAAAGGTGTTCTTTAAAAAAGGCTCTGATCTTGTCCCATCTTGATTACAGTCTGGTGACATGGTCAGGTGCAGTGATGAAAGACCTAGCAACGATGCAGTTGGCTCAAAACAGAGCAAGCA
>NW_022262803.1:20000-67500 GCF_002021735.2 Oncorhynchus kisutch
GAGAGAGAGAGACAGACAGACAGGGAGACAGACAGACAGACAGACAGACAGACAGACAGACAGACAGACAGACAGACAGACAGACAGACAGACAGACAGACAGGGAGACAGACAGACAGACAGACAGACAGACAGACAGACAGACAGACAGACAGACAGACAGACAGACAGACAGACAGGGAGGGAGGGAGGGAGGGAGGGAGGGAGGGAGGGAGGGAGGGAGGGAGGGAGGGAGGGAGGGAGGGAGGGAGGGAGGGAGGGAGGGAGGGAGGGAGGGAGGGAGGGAGGGAGGGAGGGAGGGAGGGAGGGAGGGAGGGAGGGAAAGTGAGTGTCATGACAAGAGAAAGTGAGAGAAACCACAGCAGAACCTGAGACAGAGCTGTATTTCCTGACAAAATGTAAAAAAAATATAAAACAATTAGAGACTATCATTTCCCCAAATGTGAAACCCTTATTCAAGGTTTCAAAGACCTCTCTGATGAGGGTAGGCCACCCGTCCTGCTGGGGGAGGACGCAGAGAGCTGTGGGTTGGCAGCGCACTACATTGCTGCCTGTCATAAGATGAAGGACAGTGTCTGACAGACCAACCAACATCAACATGTCCTCTACTGTTTTCTTATTGTTCAACCTGTTGGTTATTTAGACCCTTGGTTATTATTGTTACTGTTGTCCCGTTGACAATTTTCTTATTATTTTCATATTGTAAATATCCAAAGTAAGCTTTGGCAATATGTACATTGTTATATGTACATAGTGGAGGTAGAGAGAGAAGAGAGGGGTGGTAGTAGTGGAGGTAGAGAGAGAAGAGAGGGGTGGTAGTAGGTAGTAGTGGAGGTAGAGAGAGAAGAGAGGGGTGGTAGTAGTGGAGGTAGAGAGAGAAGAGAGGGGTGGTAGTAGTGGAGGTAGAGAGAGAAGAGAGGGGTGGTAGTAGTGGAGGTAGAGAGAGAAGAGAGGGGTGGTAGTAGGTAGTAGTGGAGGTAGAGAGAGAAGAGAGGGGTGGTAGTAGGTAGTAGTGGAGGTAGAGAGAGAAGAGAGGGGTGGTAGTAGTGGAGGTAGAGAGAGAAGAGAGGGGTGGTAGTAGTGGAGGTAGAGAGAGAAGAGAGGGGTGGTAGTAGGTAGTAGTGGAGGTAGAGAGAGAAGAGAGGGGTGGTAGTAGGTAGTAGTGGAGGTAGAGAGAGAAGAGAGGGGTGGTAGTAGTGGAGGTAGAGAGAGAAGAGAGGGGTGGTAGTAGGTAGTAGTGGAGGTAGAGAGAGAAGAGAGGGGTGGTAGTAGTGGAGGTAGAGAGAGAAGAGAGGGGTGGTAGTAGGTAGTAGTGGAGGTAGAGAGAGAAGAGAGGGGTGGTAGTAGTGGAGGTAGTGAGAGTAGAGAGGGGTAGTAGTAGTGGAGGGAGAGTGAGAAGAGAGGGGTGGTAGTAGGTAGTAGTGGAGGTAGAGAGAGAAGAGAGGGGTGGTAGTAGGTAGTAGTGGAGGTAGAGGGAGAAGAGAGGGGTGGTAGTAGGTAGTAGTGGAGGTAGAGAGAGTAGAGAGGGGTGGTAGTAGGTAGTAGTGGAGGTAGAGAGAGAAGAGAGGGGTGGTAGTAGGTAGTAGTGGAGGTAGAGAGAGAAGAGAGGGGTGGTAGTAGTGGAGGTAGAGAGAGAAGAGAGGGGTGGAAGTAGTGGAGGTAGAGAGAGTAGAGAGGGGTGGTAGTAGGTAGTAGTGGAGGTAGAGAGAGAAGAGAGGGGTGGTAGTAGGTAGTAGTGGAGGTAGAGAGAGAAGAGAGGGGTGGTAGTAGGTAGTAGTGGAGGTAGAGAGAGAAGAGAGGGGTGGTAGTAGGTAGTAGTGGAGGTAGAGAGAGAAGAGAGGGGTGGTAGTAGGTAGTAGTGGAAGTAGAGAGAGTAGAGAGGGGTGGTAGTAGGTAGTAGTGGAGGTAGAGAGAGAAGAGAGGGGTGGTAGTAGTGGAGGTAGAGAGAGAAGAGAGGGGTGGTAGTAGTGGAGGTAGAGAGAGAAGAGAGGGGTGGTAGTAGTGGAGGTAGAGAGAGAAGAGAGGGTTGGAAGTAGTGGAGGTAGAGAGAGTAGAGAGGGGTGGTAAGTAGGTAGTAGTGGAGGTAGAGAGAGAAGAGAGGGGTGGTAGTAGGTAGTAGTGGAGGTAGAGAGAGAAGAGAGGGGTGGTAGTAGGTAGTAGTGGAGGTAGAGAGAGAAGAGAGGGGTGGTAGTAGTGGACTATGACCTCAGACTATGTGTGATCCCAAATAGCACTACTTTTGACCAGGGACTCATCAGACCAAAGGCCAGAAGGATGGATTTTACGGGCCATTTGGAATGCGTACTAGAATACTAGGGATGGAGGGATAGAGGGATGGAGGGATGGAGGGATAGAGAGATGGAGGGATAGAGGGATGGAGGGATGGAGGGATAGAGAGATGGAGGGATAGAGGGATGGAGGGATGGAGGGATAGAGAGATGGAGGGATGAAGAGATGGAGAGATGGAGGGATAGAGAGATGGAGGGATGAAGAGATGGAGGGATGGAGAGATGGAGGGATGGAGAGATGAAGAGATGGAGGGATGGAGAGATGGAGGGATGGAGGGATAGATGGATAGAGGGATGGAGGGATGGAGGGATAGAGGGATGGAGGGATGGAGGGATGGCGGATGGAGGGATGAAGGGATAGAGGGATGGAGGGATGGAGGGATTGATAGAGGGATGGAGGGATGGAGGGATAGAGGGATAGAGAGATTGATAGAGGGATGGAGGGATGGAGAGATGGAGGGATGGAGGGATAGAGGGATGGAGGGATGGAGGGATAGAGGGATGGAGGGATAGAGAGGTTGATAGAGGGATGGAGGGATTGAGGGATAGAGGGATTGAGGGATAGAGGGATGGAGGGATGGAGGGATGGAGGGATAGAGGGATGGCTGAAGTAATGGAAGAGTGACCTTTGAGTGAGGAAAGAAACGATCTGGTTGGAGGAGGAGGGCTGTGCTTGGTGTCTGACCGTGATGAATGGTGACCCATCCCAATCTGAGGAAACGGAGGGGGCACGACATCGACGTCCACTCTCTCCCCGAACTCGGCTCCTATATCACTTAACGGCAGACGCAGCACAGCCCAAAGCACGAGGGGGGGGGGGGGGGGGGGGGGGTGAAGGTGCTTGTCTGTTCCCTCTTTCCCAAGGGGGTTTGGAGACAAGCCATTTGTCAAAGTTTGTCATCGGCTCGGAGGTTACCTTTCCTCTCTGATAGAACATGATGGTAGGGTGTAGAGAGGGATGAGGTCGGAGGGGAGGGGAGGGTTCATTTTCTGTCTGTATATAAAACATCCATCACCCATCAGACATTACATGTCACCAAACCAGGCAAATCTAATGATGTGATCTTGAAGAGGAGGAGGAGGAAGGTGAAGAAGAGATGGAGGAGAGGAGGGAACATCAGATGTGACAGGATGAGAGTGAAGTTTAGCCAACTGGCGCTACAGGTGTTAAGGTGTGTGTTGCTAGAGGCAACATACCATGGTTACGCTGGAATGCTGAAAGAATCAATTCAAATACAATTTTAACTGCACTAACTGCCGTTCTGGAAAGATATACACTACAGTGTGTGAAGGCGTTAGACTGAACGCTAAAACTACATTCTTATATTCTACATTCTTATATATATATATATATCATTCTTATATATATATATATCATTCTTATATATATATATTCTTATATTCTACATTCTTATACATTCTTATATATATATTCTTATATTCTATATTATATTCTATATTATATTCTATATTCTTAAATATATTCTACATTCTTATACATTCTTATATATATATATATAATTCTTATTTATATATTCTTATATTCTATATTATATTCTATATTATTTTCTATATTCTACATTCTTCTACATTCTTATACATTCTTATACATTCTTATATATATATATATATATAATTCTTATTTATATATTCTTATATTCTTATATTCTATATTATATTCTATATTCTACATTCTTCTACATTCTTATATATTCTTATTCATTCTTATATACATACACTTATATACACTGTATATATACATACAGTTCATTCAGAAAGTATTCAGACCCCTTGACTTAATAATCTATGTTTTGTTATGTTTGTTCTTGTTCTAAAATTGATTAATTCATTTCCTCCCTCATCAATCTACACACAATACCACATAATTATAAAGCAAAAACAGATTGTTAGAATTTTTCTTTAATTTCTTTAAAACTGAAAAATTACATTCACATAAATATTCAGATCTTTTCTCAGTACTTTGGCAGCGATTACAGCCTTGAGTCTTGTTGGGTATGACGCTACAAACTTGGCACACTTGTATTTGGGGAGTTTCTCCCATTCTTCTCCGCAGATTCTCTCAAGCTTTGTCAGGTTGGATGGGGAGCATCGCTGCACAGCTATTTTCGGGTCTCTCCAGAGATGTTCGATCGGGTTCAAGTCCGGGCTCTGGCTGAGACGAAGTCACTCCTGCGTTGCCTTGGCTGTGTGCTTGGGGTCGCTGTCCTGTTGGAAGGTGAACCTTCACCCCAGTCTGAGGTCCTGAGTGCTCTGGAGCAGGTTTTCATTAAGAATCTCTCAGTACTTTGCTTCGTTCATCTTTCCCTCAAACCTGAGTAGTCTCCAGGTTTCCTCCAACATGACTTGTCTCCCAGTCCCCCACAGCATGACGCTGCCACCACCATGCTTCACCGTAGGGATGGTGCCAGGTTTCCTCCATCATGACTAGTCTCCCAGTCCCCCACAGCATGACGCTGCCACCACCATGCTTCACCGTAGGGATGGTGCCAGGTTTCCTCCATCATGACTAGTCTCCCAGTCCCCCACAGCATGACGCTGCCACCACCATGCTTCACCGTAGGGATGGTGCCAGGTTTCCTCCATCATGACTTGTCTCCTAGTCCCCCACAGCATGACGCTGCCACCACCATGCTCCACCGTAGGGATGGTGCCAGGTTTCCTCCATAATGAATAGTCTCCCAATCCCCCACAGCATGACACTGCCACCACCATGCTTCACCGTAGGGATGGTGCCAGGTTTCCTCCATCGTGAATAGTCTCCCAATCCCCCACAGCATGACGCTGCCACCACCATGCTTCACCGTAGGGATGGTGCCAGGTTTCTTCCAGACGTGGAGCTTGACATTCAGGCCAAATTGTTCAATCTTGGTTTCATCAGACCAGAGAATCTTGTTTCTCATGGTCTGAGTCCTTTAGGTGCCTTTTGGCAAACTCCAAGCTGGCTGTCATGTGCCTTTTACTGAGGAGTCGCTTCCGTCTGGCCACTCTACCATAAAGGCCTGATTGGTGGAGTGTTGCAGAGATGGTTGTTCTTCTGGAAGGTTCTCCCATCTCCACAGAGGAACTCTGGAGCTCTGTTAGAGTGACCATCGGGTTCTTCGTCACCTGCATGAAAGTGCTAGCTACTGCCCTGATTCAATGCTATTATGACTGTGCTAGTACTTCCTGGTTTGGGGACTTATCTAAACCTATGAAGGGGAAGCTCCAGATATCCCATAATAAGCTGATCGGGGTAGTATTTAAGATGAGTCCACGTACTCACATAGGCAGGAGCTGCTTTCAGGAACTAAACCGGCTGCCTGTTGAGGCTAGGTTGTCCTAGATTAGACTAGGTCTGGTTTACAGGGGTATTTATGATCCTGCCTGTTGAGGCTAGGTTGTCCCAGATTAGACTAGGTCTGGTTTATAGGGGTATTTATGGTCCTGCCTGTTGAGGCTAGGTTGTCCCAGATTAGACTAGGTCTGGTTTACTGGGGTATTTATGGTCCTGCCTGTTGAGGCTAGGTTGTCCCAGATTAGACTAGGTCTGGTTTACTGGGGTATTTATGGTCCTGCCTGTTGAGGCTAGGTTGTCCCAGATTAGACTAGGTCTGGTTTACTGGGGTATTTATGGTCCTGCCTGTTGAGGCTAGGTTGTCCTAGATTAGACTAGGTCTGGTTTACAGGGGTATTTATGATCCTGCCTGTTGAGGCTAGGTTGTCCCAGATTAGACTAGGTCTGGTTTATAGGGGTATTTATGGTCCTGCCTGTTGAGGCTAGGTTGTCCCAGATTAGACTAGGTCTGGTTTACTGGGGTATTTATGGTCCTGCCTGTTGAGGCTAGGTTGTCCCAGATTAGACTAGGTCTGGTTTACTGGGGTATTTATGGTCCTGCCTGTTGAGGCTAGGTTGTCCCAGATTAGACTAGGTCTGGTTTACTGGGGTATTTATGGTCCTGCCTGTTGAGGCTAGGTTGTCCCAGATTAGACTAGGTCTGGTTTACTGGGGTATTTATGGTCCTGCCTGTTGAGGCTAGGTTGTTCCAGATTAGACTAGGTCTGGTTTACAGGGGTATTTATGGTCCTGCGCCCAGATATCTAAGTGATGACTTTCCTCGTGTTATGGATGCACACAATCACAGCACCAGATCAGGTGTTGCTGATGTGTGCTTATACAGGTTCAGGAGTAATGCTGGGAAAGGTACGGTCTTGTATACTGGAGCCTCAGAATGGAATGAGTTGCCTCTGAGCCCATATGAATAACCCCTATGATGTAACTGGAATGATGAGAGAGATGTTCTTCTTCTCTGTTTTTGATGAGATAGATGTTCTTCTTCTCTGTTTTTGATGTGATAGATGTTCTTCTTCTCTGTTTTTGATGAGATAGATGCTCTTCTTCTCTGTTCTTGATGAGAGAGATGTTCTTCTTCTCTGTTCTCGATGACATAGATGTTCTTCTTCTCTGTTCTCGATGACATAGATGTTCTTCTTCTCTGTTCTCGAAGACATAGATGTTCTTCTTCTCTGTTCTTGATGAGAGAGATGTTCTTCTTCTCTGTTCTCGATGACATAGATGTTCTTCTTCTCTGTTCTTGATGAGAGAGATGTTCTTCTTCTCTGTTCTCGATGACATAGATGTTCTTCTTCTCTGTTCTCGATGACATAGATGTTCTTCTTCTCTGTTCTTGATGACATAGATGTTCTTCTTCTCTGTTCTTGATGACATAGATGTTCTTCTTCTCTGTTCTCGATGACATAGATGTTCTTCTTCTCTGTTCTTGATGACATAGATTTTCTTCTTCTCTGTTCTTGATGACATAGATGTTCTTCTTCTCTGTTCTCGATGAGAGAGATCTTCTTCTCTGTTCTCGATGACATAGATGTTCTTCTTCTCTGTTCTCGATGACATAGATGTTCTTCTTCTCTGTTCTCGAAGACATAGATGTTCTTCTTCTCTGTTCTTGATGAGAGAGATGTTCTTCTTCTCTGTTCTCGATGACATAGATGTTCTTCTTCTCTGTTCTTGATGAGAGAGATGTTCTTCTTCTCTGTTCTCGATGACATAGATGTTCTTCTTCTCTGTTCTCGATGACATAGATGTTCTTCTTCTCTGTTCTTGATGACATAGATGTTCTTCTTCTCTGTTCTTGATGACATAGATGTTCTTCTTCTCTGTTCTCGATGACATAGATGTTCTTCTTCTCTGTTCTTGATGACATAGATTTTCTTCTTCTCTGTTCTTGATGACATAGATGTTCTTCTTCTCTGTTCTCGATGACATAGATGTTCTTCTTCTCTGTTCTCGATGACATAGATGTTCTTCTTCTCTGTTCTCAATGAGAGAGATGTTCTTCTTCTCTGTTCTCGATGACATAGATGTTCTTCTTCTCTGTTCTCGATGAGAGAGATGTTCTTCTTCTCTGTTCTCGATGACATAGATGTTCTTCTTCTCTGTTTTTGATGACATAGATGTTCTTCTTCTCTGTTTTTGATGACATAGATGTTCTTCTTCTCTGTTTTTGATGACATAGATGTTCTTCTTCTCTGTTCTCGATGAGAGAGATGTTCTTCTTCTCTGTTCTCGATGACATAGATGTTCTTCTTCTCTGTTCTCGATGACATAGATGTTCTTCTTCTCTGTTCTTGATGAGAGAGATGTTCTTCTTCTCTGTTCTTGTTTTATTATCTCAATGCCATACTGTGTTTAACTGTGTTCCATCTTGTCCAGCCATCTTGTCTCAAGAGGACCACAACGGAAATCAGTCCCAGACTGTATTGTGTGTTGTCCTCTATGATGTTATTCATATGCAGCAGGGGCTTTTTCAAGTTTTATGTGTGCTGTTTTTTTAAATGGTCGAATTAATAAACTAAACTAAAATCCCTGACCAAGGCCCTTCTCCCCCGGTTGCTCAGTTTGGTCAGGCGGCCAGCTCTAAAAAGAGTCTTGGTGGTACCAAACTTCTTCCATTTAAGAAGGATGGAGGCCACCGTGCCCTTGGGGATCTTCAATGCTGCAGAAATGTTTTGGTACCCTTCCCCAGATCTGTGCTTCAACACAATCCTGTCTCGGAGCTCTACGGACAATTCCTTCGACCTCATATCTTGGTTTTTGCTTTGACATGCACTGTCAGCTGTGGGACCTTATATAGACAGGTGTGTATCTTTCCAAATCATATCCCATACATTAGAATTGGACTCCAATCAAGTTGTAGAAACATCTCAAGGATGATCAATGGAAACAGGATGCATCTGAGCTCAATGTCGAGTCTCATAGCAAAGGGTCTGAATATTTATGTAAACAAGCTATTTCTGTTTTTAACTTGTAATAAATGTACAACATTTTCGAAAAAACTGTTTTCGCTTTGTCGATTATGGGGTATTGTGATGTCATTATGGGGTATTGTGATGTCATTATGGGGTATTGTGATGTCATTATGGGATATTGTGTGTAGATTAATGAGAATTTGTATTCATTTAATCAATTTTAGAACAAGGCTGTCATGTACATATTATGGGGGGGAAAAGTCAAGGGGTCTGACTGGGGGGGTCTGAATAGTCAAGGGGTCTGAATAGTCAAGTGGTCTGAATCGTCAAGGGGTCTGAATAGTCAAGGGGTCTGACTGGGGGGGTCTGAATAGTCAAGGGGTCTGAATAGTCAAGGGGTCTGACTGGGGGGGGTCTGAATAGTCAAGAGGTCTGACTGGGGGGGTCTGAATAGTCAAGGAGTCTGAATAGTCAAGGGGTCTGACTGGGGGGGTCTGAATAGTCAAGGGGTCTGAATAGTCAAGGGGTCTGACTGGGGGGGGGGTCTGAATAGTCAAGAGGTCTGACTGGGGGGGTCTGAATAGTCAAGGGGTCTGAATAGTCAAGGGGTCTGACTGGGGGGGGTCTGAATAGTCAAGGGGCCTGAATACACTGTAATTGCTGCATTTTCCAAAAAGGTTGTTAAAATTCGGTTAGTTTCATAATTTATGAGTGTGGTATTCAGACATGTTGCCTTTGAAAAAAATATATGTTTTTTAAAAAGTTAAATAAGTGCTAGTGGCCACTGTCATGAGCCGCTTCTCAACATGACCTATCCCTCAGCAGCTTGGTGACGCTCTCTGACGCTGGTCCATCGACTTATGGAGATGTTTTTACTGAGAGACAGATTAAAAGTTCCAAATGGCACCCTATTGTCTTTATAGTGAACTATCCCATAGGGTTCTGGTTCAAAGTAGTGCGCTATGTAGGGTATAGGGTGACATTTGTGAGGTAATCAGAGATGTCCCCTGGAAGGTGCTGAGCGGCGAAGAGAAGAGAAAACTGTCTAAACAGATTTTGTGGACAGGATTGAGCCGGGGTCTATGGATGGGTGACATGACTCTAAGGGTCGCTAAGCAATACTGACATCCCCGTCGCGTTACCGTGTCAACAATGACACTTCTACAAGGCCATTACATCTAACTGGATTGGCTTCCAAAATAGTGTACCCTATGTCCCTATGTAGTGCACTACTTTTGACCAGGGCTCCAAGGGAACCCATAGGGCTCTGGTCAAAAGTAGTGCACTAACTAGGGAATAGTGGGCCAGGGCTCATAGGGAACCCATTGGGCTCTGGTAAAAAGTAGTGCACTAACTAGGGAATAGTGGGCCAGGGCTCTTAGGGAACCCATTGGGCTCTGGTCAAAAGTAGTGCACTAACTAGGGAATAGTGGGCCAGGGCTCATAGGGAACCCATAGGGCTCTGGTCAAAAGTCTGGAACAAAAGAGTATGACATGAGTGTGCTGATGTCCTGCAGTAGCTAGCTAGTCATAGCTAGCCATGGATGGAGATGTGGATTTGAACTTGTGGTTTTGACTAAACTCTCGGGAACAGGCCAATCGTTACGACGTTGATTCTGATCTAACCATGAATGTAAATGTTGAGCCTCTGGTCTGAGACGATGGAAATTCAATATGTAACCAAGGTGTAGCTTAGTAGGCTCACGTTAGCCAGCTAGCTAACATAGCTAACATAGCTAATGTAGCTAACATAGCTAACATAGTTAACATAGCTAGCACTGTTGCCCATGCCAGGAATTTAGGCTACCAAGCTAAATTGCTTGCTAGCCGTTGACAACAAAAACTTAAAGCGTACAGTATGACAGAGTCATAGACCGTTTTTCCAACATGAAAGAGTGGAGTTCAACTAGTCTACAAGTAGGAGGAGTCAACTTTTTTAAACGCACGAACGCACTCACCCACACAATTACGTGTTTTGGTCAATCTCTGCGCTTAGAATACTCGAATTACATCATCATCACTGGTGTGTTTTCAGAGGGGTTTAATTAACTATGCTGGTGTGTTGTCAGAGGGGTTTAATTAACTATACTGGTGTGCTGTCAGAGGGGTTTAATTAACTATACTGGTGTGTTGTCAGAGGGGTTTAATTAACTATACTGGTGTGTTGTCAGAGGGGTTTAATTAACTATACTGGTGTGTTGTCAGTGTTTAATTAACTATACTGGTGTGTTGTCAGAGGGGTTTAATTAATAATACTGGTGTGTTGTCAGAGGGGTTTAATTAACTATACTGGTGTGTTGTCAGAGGGGTTTAAGGGGTGTCTCAGCCTCCAGTATTTATGCTGCAGTAGTTTATGTGTCGGGGGGCTGGGGTCAGTTTGTTATATCTGGAGTACTTCTCCTGTCCTATTCGGTGTCCTGTGTGAATCTAAGTGTGCGTTCTCTAATTCTCTCCTTCTCTCTTTCTTTCTCTCTCTCGGAGGACCTGAGCCCTAGGACCATGCCCCAGGACTACCTGACATGATGACTCCTTGCTGTCCCCAGTCCACCTGGCCATGCTGCTGTTCCAGTTTCAACTGACCTGAGCCCTAGGACCATGCCCCAGGACTACCTGACATGATGACTCCTTGCTGTCCCCAGTCTACCTGGCCATGCTGCTGCTCCAGTTTCAACTTCCACCTGACTGTGCTGCTGCTCTAGTTTCAACTGTTCTGCCTTATTATTATTCGACCATGCTGGTCATTTATGAACATTGAACATCTTGACCATGTTCTGTTATAATCTCCACCCGGCACAGCCAGAAGAGGACTGGCCACCCCACATAGCCTGGTTCCTCTCTAGGTTTCTTCCTAGGTATTGGCCTTTCTAGGGAGTTTTTCCTAGCCACCGTGCTTCTCCACCTGCATTGCTTGCTGTTTGGGGTTTTAGGCCGGGTTTCTGTACAGCACTTTGAGATATCAGCTGATGTACGAAGGGCTATATAAATAAATTTGATTTGATTTGATTTGATTTAATTAACTATACTGGTGTGTCGTCAGAGGGGTTTAATTAACTATACTGGTGTGTTGTCAGTGTTTAGTTAACAATACTGGTGTGTTGTCAGAGGGGTTTAATTAACTATACTGGTGTGTTGTCAGAGGGGTTTAATTAACTATACTGGTGTGTTGTCAGAGGGGTTTAATTAACTATACTGGTGTGTTGTCAGAGGGGTTTAATTAACTATACTGGTGTGTTGTCAGAGGGGTTTAATTAACTATACTGGTGTGTTGTCAGAGGGGTTTAATTAACTATACTGGTGTGTCGTCAGAGGGGTTTAATTAACTATACTGGTGTGTTGTCAGTGTTTAGTTAACAATACTGGTGTGTTGTCAGAGGGTGTTTAATTAACTATACTGGTGTGTTGTCAGAGGGGTTTAATTAACTATACTGGTGTGTTGTCAGAGGGGTTTAATTAACTATACTGGTGTGTTGTCAGAGGGGTTTAATTAACTATACTGGTGTGCTGTCAGAGGGGTTTAATTAACTATACTGGTGTGCTGTCAGAGGGGTTTAATTAATAATACTGGTGTGTTGTCAGAGGGGTTTAATTAACAATACTGGTGTGTTGTCAGAGGGGTTTAATTAACTATACTGGTGTGTTGTCAGAGGGGTTTAATTAACTATACTGGTGTGTTGTCAGAGGGGTTTAATTAACTATACTGGTGTGCTGTCAGAGGGGTTTAATTAACTATACTGGTGTGCTGTCAGAGGGGTTTAATTAATAATACTGGTGTGTTGTCAGAGGGGTTTAATTAACAATACTGGTGTGTTGTCAGAGGGGTTTAATTAACAATACTGGTGTGTTGTCAGTGTTTAATTAACTATACTGGTGTGTTGTCAGAGGGGTTTAATTAACTATACTGGTGTGCTGTCAGAGGTGTTTAATTAACTATACTGGTGTGTTGTCAGAGGGGTTTAATTAACTATACTGGTGTGTTGTCAGAGGGGTTTAATTAACTATACTGGTGTGTTGTCAGTGTTTAGTTAACAATACTGGTGTGTTGTCAGAGGGGTTTAATTAACTATACTGGTGTGTTGTCAGAGGGGTTTAATTAACTATACTGGTGTGTTGTCAGAGGGGTTTAATTAACTATACTGGTGTGTTGTCAGAGGGGTTTAATTAACTATACTGGTGTGTTGTCAGAGGGGTTTAATTAACTATACTGGTGTGTTGTCAGAGGGGTTTAATTAACTATACTGGTGTGTTGTCAGTGTTTAATTAACTATACTGGTGTGTTGTCAGAGGGGTTTAATTAACTATACTGGTGTGTTGTCAGAGGGGTTTAAGGGGTGTCTCAGCCTCCAGTATTTATGCTGCAGTAGTTTATGTGTCGGGGGGCTGGGGTCAGTTTGTTATATCTGGAGTACTTCTCCTGTCCTATTCGGTGTCCTGTGTGAATCTAAGTGTGCGTTCTCTAATTCTCTCCTTCTCTCTTTCTTTCTCTCTCTCGGAGGACCTGAGCCCTAGGACCATGCCCCAGGACTACCTGACATGATGACTCCTTGCTGTCCCCAGTCCACCTGGCCATGCTGCTGTTCCAGTTTCAACTGACCTGAGCCCTAGGACCATGCCCCAGGACTACCTGACATGATGACTCCTTGCTGTCCCCAGTCTACCTGGCCATGCTGCTGCTCCAGTTTCAACTTCCACCTGACTGTGCTGCTGCTCTAGTTTCAACTGTTCTGCCTTATTATTATTCGACCATGCTGGTCATTTATGAACATTGAACATCTTGACCATGTTCTGTTATAATCTCCACCCGGCACAGCCAGAAGAGGACTGGCCACCCCACATAGCCTGGTTCCTCTCTAGGTTTCTTCCTAGGTATTGGCCTTTCTAGGGAGTTTTTCCTAGCCACCGTGCTTCTCCACCTGCATTGCTTGCTGTTTGGGGTTTTAGGCCGGGTTTCTGTACAGCACTTTGAGATATCAGCTGATGTACGAAGGGCTATATAAATAAATTTGATTTGATTTGATTTGATTTAATTAACTATACTGGTGTGTCGTCAGAGGGGTTTAATTAACTATACTGGTGTGTTGTCAGTGTTTAGTTAACAATACTGGTGTGTTGTCAGAGGGGTTTAATTAACTATACTGGTGTGTTGTCAGAGGGGTTTAATTAACTATACTGGTGTGCTGTCAGAGGGGTTTAATTAACTATACTGGTGTGTTGTCAGAGGGGTTTAATTAACTATACTGGTGTGCTGTCAGAGGGGTTTAATTAACTATACTGGTGTGTTGTCAGAGGGGTTTAATTAACTATACTGGTGTGTTGTCAGAGGGGTTTAATTAACTATACTGGTGTGCTGTCAGAGGGGTTTAATTAACTATACTGGTGTGCTGTCAGAGGGGTTTAATTAATAATACTGGTGTGTTGTCAGAGGGGTTTAATTAACAATACTGGTGTGTTGTCAGAGGGGTTTAATTAACTATACTGGTGTGTTGTCAGAGGGGTTTAATTAACTATACTGGTGTGTTGTCAGAGGGGTTTAATTAACTATACTGGTGTGCTGTCAGAGGGGTTTAATTAACTATACTGGTGTGCTGTCAGAGGGGTTTAATTAATAATACTGGTGTGTTGTCAGAGGGGTTTAATTAACAATACTGGTGTGTTGTCAGAGGGGTTTAATTAACAATACTGGTGTGTTGTCAGTGTTTAATTAACTATACTGGTGTGTCGTCAGAGGGGTTTAATTAACTATACTGGTGTGTTGTCAGAGGGGTTTAATTAACTATACTGGTGTGTTGTCAGAGGGGTTTAATTAACTATACTGGTGTGTTGTCAGAGGGGTTTAATTAATAATACTGGTGTGTTGTCAGAGGGGTTTAATTAATAATACTGGTGTGTTGTCAGAGGGGTTTAATTAACAATACTGGTGTGTTGTCAGAGGGGTTTAATTAACTATACTGGTGTGTTGTCAGAGGGGTTTAATTAACTATACTGGTGTGTTGTCAGAGGGGTTTAATTAACTATACTGGTGTGCTGTCAGAGGGGTTTAATTAACTATACTGGTGTGCTGTCAGAGGGGTTTAATTAATAATACTGGTGTGTTGTCAGAGGGGTTTAATTAACAATACTGGTGTGTTGTCAGAGGGGTTTAATTAACAATACTGGTGTGTTGTCAGTGTTTAATTAACTATACTGGTGTGTTGTCAGAGGGGTTTAATTAACTATACTGGTGTGTCGTCAGAGGGGTTTAATTAACTATATTGGTGTGTTGTCAGAGGGGTTTAATTAACTATACTGGTGTGTTGTCAGAGGGGTTTAATTAACTATACTGGTGTGCTGTCAGAGGGGTTTAATTAACTATACTGGTGTGTTGTCAGAGGGGTTTAATTAACTATACTGGTGTGTCGTCAGAGGGGTTTAATTAACTATACTGGTGTGTTGTCAGTGTTTAGTTAACAATACTGGTGTGTTGTCAGAGGGTGTTTAATTAACTATACTGGTGTGTTGTCAGAGGGGTTTAATTAACTATACTGGTGTGTTGTCAGAGGGGTTTAATTAACTATACTGGTGTGTTGTCAGAGGGGTTTAATTAACTATACTGGTGTGTTGTCAGAGGGGTTTAATTAACTATACTGGTGTGTTGTCAGAGGGGTTTAATTAACTATACTGGTGTGTTGTCAGAGGGGTTTAATTAACTATACTGGTGTGTTGTCAGAGGGGTTTAATTAACTATACTGGTGTGTTGTCAGAGGGGTTTAATTAACTATACTGGTGTGCTGTCAGAGGGGTTTAATTAACTATACTGGTGTGTTGTCAGAGGGGTTTAATTAATAATACTGGTGTGTTGTCAGAGGGGTTTAATTAACAATACTGGTGTGTTGTCAGTGTTTAATTAACTATACTGGTGTGCTGTCAGAGGGGTTTAATTAACTATACTGGTGTGTTGTCAGAGGGGTTTAATTAACTATACTGGTGTGTTGTCAGAGGGGTTTAATTAACAATACTGGTGTGTTGTCAGTGTTTAATTAATAATACTGGTGTGTTGTCAGAGGGGTTTAATTAATAATACTGGTGTGTTGTCAGAGGGGTTTAATTAACTATACTGGTGTGTTGTCAGAGGGGTTTAAGGGGTGTCTCAGCCTCCAGTATTTATGCTGCAGTAGTTTATGTGTCGGGGGGCTGGGGTCAGTTTGTTATATCTGGAGTACTTCTCCTGTCCTATTCGGTGTCCTGTGTGAATCTAAGTGTGCGTTCTCTAATTCTCTCCTTCTCTCTTTCTTTCTCTCTCTCGGAGGACCTGAGCCCTAGGACCATGCCCCAGGACTACCTGACATGATGACTCCTTGCTGGCCCCAGTCTACCTGGCCATGCTGCTGCTCCAGTTTCAACTTCCACCTGACTGTGCTGCTGCTCTAGTTTCAACTGTTCTGCCTTATTATTATTCGACCATGCTGGTCATTTATGAACATTGAACATCTTGACCATGTTCTGTTATAATCTCCACCCGGCACAGCCAGAAGAGGACTGGCCACCCCACATAGCCTGGTTCCTCTCTAGGTTTCTTCCTAGGTATTGGCCTTTCTAGGGAGTTTTTCCTAGCCACCGTGCTTCTCCACCTGCATTGCTTGCTGTTTGGGGTTTTAGGCCGGGTTTCTGTACAGCACTTTGAGATATCAGCTGATGTACGAAGGGCTATATAAATAAATTTGATTTGATTTGATTTGATTTAATTAACTATACTGGTGTGTCGTCAGAGGGGTTTAATTAACTATACTGGTGTGTTGTCAGTGTTTAGTTAACAATACTGGTGTGTTGTCAGAGGGGTTTAATTAACTATACTGGTGTGTTGTCAGAGGGGGTTAATTAACTATACTGGTGTGTTGTCAGAGGGGTTTAATTAACTATACTGGTGTGTTGTCAGAGGGGTTTAATTAACTATACTGGTGTGCTGTCAGAGGGGTTTAATTAACTATACTGGTGTGCTGTCAGAGGGGTTTAATTAACTATACTGGTGTGCTGTCAGAGGGGTTTAATTAATAATACTGGTGTGTTGTCAGAGGGGTTTAATTAACAATACTGGTGTGTTGTCAGAGGGGTTTAATTAACTATACTGGTGTGTTGTCAGAGGGGTTTAATTAACAATACTGGTGTGTTGTCAGAGGGGTTTAATTAACAATACTGGTGTGTTGTCAGAGGGGTTTAATTAACAATACTGGTGTGTTGTCAGTGTTTAATTAACTATACTGGTGTGTTGTCAGAGGGGTTTAATTAACTATACTGGTGTGTTGTCAGAGGGGTTTAATTAACTATACTGGTGTGTCGTCAGAGGGGTTTAATTAACTATACTGGTGTGTTGTCAGTGTTTAGTTAACAATACTGGTGTGTTGTCAGAGGGTGTTTAATTAACTATACTGGTGTGTTGTCAGAGGGGTTTAATTAACTATACTGGTGTGTTGTCAGAGGGGTTTAATTAACTATACTGGTGTGTTGTCAGAGGGGTTTAATTAACTATACTGGTGTGTTGTCAGAGGGGTTTAATTAACTATACTGGTGTGTTGTCAGAGGGGTTTAATTAACTATACTGGTGTGTTGTCAGAGGGGTTTAATTAACTATACTGGTGTGCTGTCAGAGGGGTTTAATTAACTATACTGGTGTGTTGTCAGAGGGGTTTAATTAACAATACTGGTGTGTTGTCAGAGGGGTTTAATTAACAATACTGGTGTGTTGTCAGTGTTTAATTAACTATACTGGTGTGTTGTCAGAGGGGTTTAATTAACTATACTGGTGTGTTGTCAGAGGGGTTTAATTAACAATACTGGTGTGTCGTCAGAGGGGTTTAATTAACTATACTGGTGTGTTGTCAGTGTTTAGTTAACAATACTGGTGTGTTGTCAGAGGGGTTTAATTAACTATACTGGTGTGTTGTCAGAGGGGTTTAATTAACTATACTGGTGTGTTGTCAGAGGGGTTTAATTAACTATACTGGTGTGTTGTCAGAGGGGTTTAATTAACTATACTGGTGTGTTGTCAGAGGGGTTTAATTAACTATACTGGTGTGTTGTCAGAGGGGTTTAATTAACTATACTGGTGTGTTGTCAGAGGGGTTTAATTAACTATACTGGTGTGCTGTCAGAGGGGTTTAATTAACTATACTGGTGTGCTGTCAGAGGGGTTTAATTAACTATACTGGTGTGTTGTCAGAGGGGTTTAATTAACAATACTGGTGTGTTGTCAGTGTTTAATTAACTATACTGGTGTGTTGTCAGAGGGGTTTAATTAATAATACTGGTGTGTTGTCAGAGGGGTTTAATTAACAATACTGGTGTGTTGTCAGTGTTTAATTAACTATACTGGTGTGTTGTCAGAGGTCTTTTAAAAACAATACTTTTGTGCTGTCAGTGGTCTTTTATTCACTATCCAATAACATTTAACATCTTGGGCTCTGGCCTTGGTCTGGGTTTATCCCTGTTGTTGTTCATCTTCCTGACACACGGACTCGTTCTGCATTTGTTTCACTGTTGGCCCGTAATGAGGTGAAATCTCAGCTAAATAAAGACACATGTTCTCCCATCCCAAATGGGATCCTATCCCCTACGTACCTCACTACTAACCCTAATCGACCCTGGTCTAAAGTAGTGCACTACATAGGGAATAGGGTGCCCCCCCCCCTGTATGATATTATGTTAATATAGAACATTTAGATCTTCTCTTTTGCCTCGCTAGTCACAACAACACAAGCAGGGCTTGAGTCCCAAATGTCATGCTATTTCCTATAGGGCACAGAGGACTCTGATCAAAACTAGTACACTCTATAGGGAATAGGTTTCCATTTGGGATGTAGACAAGTACCACTGGCCTACTAATATTAATCTTCATTGGATGCTTCCTCAAGCATTTTCTCAGGACCGATGACTCACAACCTTCCTGATCGCACTGGCCAGAGTGTTACAGAGAGCACACAGCCCAATGCTAAAGTAGAATTGAATGTAAGCATTGCCACAATTAATTAAGATACTAATGTTTTAAAAATGTCTTGTAAACCGTATAGAACTATACATACATTCTAATGATTTATTTACATCATAATATGAACAGATGTTCCCTTTATAAAGTGACTAAATAAAGACGACTGTAGAAGGACAGTTTATTACCAAATATTCTGACAGCTTCATTCACACAGTAACACAAAGTAAAGACTAAACTAAAAACATGTTCAAGCTGAATACAAAACAACAGGAAAAATACACATGACTTTTCTTTAGTTGACCGCTGTGTTCCAGTACAGCACCTCTTCAGGTTTGATCTGTGTTATCCGAAGAAAAATAATAAAGTCAAGATGACCTTGGATTAGTTGGGTTGGCTGGCTGGCATGGAAACAGCCTACACGGACGTCTGGCTGAGAGGGGTCGCGGAGGGCCGCAGCCCCGGGAATAGAGGCTGCAACAGAGACGGCATACTCTTCACTATGCTGGGGAGGTGGAGGGGAGGGGAGGGGAGGAGAGGAGAGGAGAGGGGAGGAGAGGAGAGGAGAGGAGAGGAGAGGAGAGGAGAGGAGAGGAGAGGAGAGGAGAGGAGAGGAGAGGAGAGGAGAGGAGAGGAGAGGAGAGGAGAGGAGAAGAGAGGAGAGGAGAGGAGAGGAGAGGAGAGGAGAGGAGAGGAGAGGAGAGGAGAGGAGAGGAGGAGGAGAGGAGAGGAGAGGAGAGGAGAGGAGAGGAGAGGAGAGGAGAGGAGAGGAGAGGAGAGGAGAGGAGAGGAGAGGAGAGGAGAGGAGAGGAGAGGAGAGGAGAGGAGAGGAGGAGGGGAGGGGAGGAGAGGAGAGGGGAGGTGGAGGGGAGAGGAGTGTTAGAGAGAGAGGCAGAGGAGAGGAGAGGAGAGGAGAGGAGAGGAGAGGAGAGGAGAGGAGAGGAGAGGAGAGGAGAGGAGAGGAGAGGAGAGGAGAGGAGAGGAGAGGAGAGGAGAGGAGAGGAGAGGAGAGGGGGAGGAGAGGAGAGGGAAGGGAAGAGGAGAGGAGACACAGACCAAAAGGGAGAGCAGGGAGAGTGGGTGGTGTATCCAAAATATCACCCTGTTCCCTGCACAAGGCACTACTATTGACTGGAGACATACAGAGTCAGCCTGGACCGTAGTCAGCCTGGACCCTAGTCAGCCTGGACCCTGGTCGGCCTGGACCCTAGTCAGCCTGGACCGTAGTCAGCCTGGACCCTAGTCAGCCTGGACCGTAGTCAGCCTGGACCCTAGTCAGCCTGGACCGTAGTCAGCCTGGACCGTAGTCAGCCTGGACCGTAGTCAGCCTGGACCGTAGTCAGCCTGGACCGTAGTCAGCCTGGACCGTAGTCAGCCTGGACCCTAGTCAGCCTGGACCTTAGTCAGCCTGGACCCTAGTCAGCCTGGACCGTAGTCAGCCTGGACCCTAGTCAGTCTGGACCCTAGTCAGCTTGGACCGTAGTCAGCCTGGACCCTAGTGAGCCTGGACCCTAGTCAGCCTGGACCCTAGTCAACATCAGGGAACTGCAGAGTCAGCCTGGACCCTAGTCGACATCAGGGAACTGCAGAGTCAGCCTGGTCCCTAGTCGACATCAGGGAACTGCAGAGTCAGCCTGGACCCTAGTCGACATCAGGGAACTGCAGAGTCAGCCTGGACCCTAGTCGACATCAGGGAACTGCAGAGTCAGCCTGGACCCTAGTCGACATCAGGGAACTGCAGAGTCAGCCTGGACCCTAGTCGACATCAGGGAACTGCAGAGTCAGCCTGGACCCTAGTCGACATCAGGGAACTGCAGAGTCAGCCTGGACCCTAGTCGACATCAGGGAACTGCAGAGTCAGCCTGGACCCTAGTCCACATAAGTGCAAAAAAAAACATAATTCTGCACTAACTAATTTTTATTCAGACATTTGGAACAACACACATTTTATTTTTATTTTTTATAAATCTTTATTTAACCAGGTAGGTTAGTTGAGAGTTAGTTGGGAGGTAAGGCAATAAGTAAGGCAATAAATAGGCCATAAGGGAGTTAAGGCAATAAATAGGCCATAAGGGAGGTAAGGCAATAAATAGGCCATAAGGGAGGTAAGGCAATAAATAGGCAATAAGGGAGTTAAGGCAATAAATAGGCCATAAGGGAGGTAAAGGCAATAAATAGGCCATAAGGGAGTTAAGGCAATAAATAGGCCATAAGGGAGTTAAGGCAATAAATAGGCCATAAGGGAGTTAAGGCAATAAATAGGCCATAAGGGGGGTAAAGGCAATAAATAGGCCATAAGGGAGGTAAAGGCAATAAATAGGTCATAAGGGAGGTAAGGCAATAAATAGGCAATAAGGGAGTTAAGGCAATAAATAGGCCATAAGGGAGGTAAAGGCAATAAATAGGCCATAAGGGAGTTAAGGCAATAAATAGGCCATAAGGGAGTTAAGGCAATAAATAGGCCATAAGGGAGTTAAGGCAATAAATAGGCCATAAGGGAGGTAAAGGCAATAAATAGGCCATAAGGGAGGTAAAGGCAATAAATAGGCCATAAGGGAGTTAAGGCAATAAATAGGCCATAAGGGAGTTAAGGCAATAAATAGGCCATAAGGGTGGTAAAGGCAATAAATAGGCCATAAGGGAGTTAAGGCAATAAATAGGCCATAAGGGAGTTAAGGCAATAAATAGGCCATAAGGGAGGTAAAGGCAATAAATAGGCCACAAGGGAGGTAAGGCAATAAATAGGCCATAAGGGAGGTAAGGCAATAAATAGGCCATAAGGGAGTTAAAGGCAATAAATAGGCCATAAGGGAGTTAAGGCAATAAATAGGCCATAAGGGAGTTAAAGGCAATAAATAGGCCATAAGGGAGGTAAAGGCAATAAATAGGCCATAAGGGAGTTAAGGCAATAAATAGGTCATAAGGGAGGTAAGGCAATAAATAGGCCATAAGGGAGGTAAGGCAATAAATAGGCCATAAGGGAGGTAAAGGCAATAAATAGGCCATAAGGGAGGTAAGGCAATAAATAGGCCATAAGGGAGTTAAGGCAATAAATAGGCCATAAGGGAGGTAAAGGCAATAAATAGGCCATAAGGGAGTTAAGGCAATAAATAGGCCATAAGGGAGGTAAAGGCAATAAATAGGCCATAAGGGAGGTAAGGCAATAAATAGGCCATAAGGGAGGTAAAGGCAATAAATAGGCCATAAGGGAGGTAAGGCAATAAATAGGCCATAAGGGAGGTAAGGCAATAAATAGGCCATAAGGGAGGTAAAGGCAATAAATAGGCCATAAGGGAGGTAAAGGCAATAAATAGGCCATAAGGGAGTTAAGGCAATAAATAGGCCATAAGGGAGTTAAGGCAATAAATAGGCCATAAGGGAGTTAAGGCAATAAATAGGCCATAAGGGAGTTAAGGCAATAAATAGGCCATAAGGGAGTTAAGGCAATAAATAGGCCATAAGGGAGTTAAGGCAATAAATAGGCCATAAGGGAGTTAAGGCAATAAATAGGCCATAAGGGAGGTAAAGGCAATAAATAGGCCATAAGGGAGTTAAGGCAATAAATAGGCCATAAGGGTGGTAAAGGCAATAAATAGGCCATAAGGGAGGTAAGGCAATAAATAGGCCATAAGGGAGGTAAAGGCAATAAATAGGTCATAAGGGAGGTAAGGCAATAAATAGGCAATAAGGGAGTTAAGGCAATAAATAGGCCATAAGGGAGGTAAAGGCAATAAATAGGCCATAAGGGAGTTAAGGCAATAAATAGGCCATAAGGGAGTTAAGGCAATAAATAGGCCATAAGGGAGTTAAGGCAATAAATAGGCCATAAGGGAGGTAAAGGCAATAAATAGGCCATAAGGGAGGTAAAGGCAATAAATAGGCCATAAGGGAGTTAAGGCAATAAATAGGCCATAAGGGAGTTAAGGCAATAAATAGGCCATAAGGGTGGTAAAGGCAATAAATAGGCCATAAGGGAGTTAAGGCAATAAATAGGCCATAAGGGAGTTAAGGCAATAAATAGGCCATAAGGGAGGTAAAGGCAATAAATAGGCCACAAGGGAGGTAAGGCAATAAATAGGCCATAAGGGAGGTAAGGCAATAAATAGGCCATAAGGGAGTTAAAGGCAATAAATAGGCCATAAGGGAGTTAAGGCAATAAATAGGCCATAAGGGAGTTAAAGGCAATAAATAGGCCATAAGGGAGGTAAAGGCAATAAATAGGCCATAAGGGAGTTAAGGCAATAAATAGGTCATAAGGGAGTTAAGGCAATAAATAGGCCATAAGGGAGGTAAGGCAATAAATAGGCCATAAGGGAGGTAAAGGCAATAAATAGGCCATAAGGGAGGTAAGGCAATAAATAGGCCATAAGGGAGTTAAGGCAATAAATAGGCCATAAGGGAGGTAAAGGCAATAAATAGGCCATAAGGGAGGTAAGGCAATAAATAGGCCATAAGGGAGGTAAGGCAATAAATAGGCCATAAGGGAGGTAAAGGCAATAAATAGGCCATAAGGGAGGTAAAGGCAATAAATAGGCCATAAGGGAGTTAAGGCAATAAATAGGCCATAAGGGAGTTAAGGCAATAAATAGGCCATAAGGGAGTTAAGGCAATAAATAGGCCATAAGGGAGTTAAGGCAATAAATAGGCCATAAGGGAGTTAAGGCAATAAATAGGCCATAAGGGAGTTAAGGCAATAAATAGGCCATAAGGGAGTTAAGGCAATAAATAGGCCATAAGGGAGGTAAAGGCAATAAATAGGCCATAAGGGAGTTAAGGCAATAAATAGGCCATAAGGGTGGTAAAGGCAATAAATAGGCCATAAGGGAGGTAAGGCAATAAATAGGCCATAAGGGAGGTAAAGGCAATAAATAGGTCATAAGGGAGGTAAGGCAATAAATAGGCAATAAGGGAGTTAAGGCAATAAATAGGCCATAAGGGAGGTAAAGGCAATAAATAGGCCCATAAGGGAGTTAAGGCAATAAATAGGCCATAAGGGAGTTAAGGCAATAAATAGGCCATAAGGGAGTTAAGGCAATAAATAGGCCATAAGGGAGGTAAAGGCAATAAATAGGCCATAAGGGAGGTAAAGGCAATAAATAGGCCATAAGGGAGTTAAGGCAATAAATAGGCCATAAGGGAGTTAAGGCAATAAATAGGCCATAAGGGTGGTAAAGGCAATAAATAGGCCATAAGGGAGTTAAGGCAATAAATAGGCCATAAGGGAGTTAAGGCAATAAATAGGCCATAAGGGAGGTAAAGGCAATAAATAGGCCACAAGGGAGGTAAGGCAATAAATAGGCCATAAGGGAGGTAAGGCAATAAATAGGCCATAAGGGAGTTAAAGGCAATAAATAGGCCATAAGGGAGTTAAGGCAATAAATAGGCCATAAGGGAGTTAAAGGCAATAAATAGGCCATAAGGGAGGTAAAGGCAATAAATAGGCCATAAGGGAGTTAAGGCAATAAATAGGTCATAAGGGAGGTAAGGCAATAAATAGGCCATAAGGGAGGTAAGGCAATAAATAGGCCATAAGGGAGGTAAAGGCAATAAATAGGCCATAAGGGAGGTAAGGCAATAAATAGGCCATAAGGGAGTTAAGGCAATAAATAGGCCATAAGGGAGGTAAAGGCAATAAATAGGCCATAAGGGAGTTAAGGCAATAAATAGGCCATAAGGGAGTTAAGGCAATAAATAGGCCATAAGGGAGGTAAAGGCAATAAATAGGCCATAAGGGAGGTAAGGCAATAAATAGGCCATAAGGGAGGTAAAGGCAATAAATAGGCCATAAGGGAGGTAAGGCAATAAATAGGCCATAAGGGAGGTAAGGCAATAAATAGGCCATAAGGGAGGTAAAGGCAATAAATAGGCCATAAGGGAGGTAAGGCAATAAATAGGCCATAAGGGAGTTAAGGCAATAAATAGGCCATAAGGGAGGTAAAGGCAATAAATAGGCCATAAGGGAGTTAAGGCAATAAATAGGCCATAAGGGAGTTAAGGCAATAAATAGGCCATAAGGGAGTTAAGGCAATAAATAGGCCATAAGGGAGTTAAGGCAATAAATAGGCCATAAGGGAGTTAAGGCAATAAATAGGCCATAAGGGAGTTAAGGCAATAAATAGGCCATAAGGGAGGTAAGGCAATAAATAGGGCATAAGGGAGTTAAGGCAATAAATAGGCCATAAGGGAGTTAAGGCAATAAATAGGCCATAAGGGAGTTAAGGCAATAAATAGGCCATAAGGGAGTTAAGGCAATAAATAGGCCATAAGGGAGTTAAGGCAATAAATAGGCCATAAGGGAGTTAAGGCAATAAATAGGCCATAAGGGAGGTAAAGGCAATAAATAGGCCATAAGGGAGGTAAAGGCAATAAATAGGCCATAAGGGAGGTAAGGCAATAAATAGGCCATAAGGGAGTTAAGGCAACAAATAGGCCATAAGGGAGGTAAAGGCAATAAATAGGCCATAAGGGAGGTAAAGGCAATAAATAGGCCATAAGGGAGGTAAGGCAATAAATAGGCCATAAGGGAGTTAAGGCAATAAATAGGCCATAAGGGAGGTAAAGGCAATAAATAGGCCATAAGGGAGGTAAAGGCAATAAATAGGCCATAAGGGAGTTAAGGCAATAAATAGGCCATAAGGGACTTAAGGCAATAAATAGGCCATAAGGGAGTTAAGGCAATAAATAGGGCATAAGGGAGTTAAGGCAATAAATAGGCCATAAGGGAGTTAAGGCAATAAATAGGCCATAAGGGAGTTAAGGCAATAAATAGGCCATAAGGGAGTTAAGGCAATAAATAGGCCATAAGGGAGTTAAGGCAATAAATAGGCCATAAGGGAGTTAAGGCAATAAATAGGCCATAAGGGAGGTAAAGGCAATAAATAGGCCATAAGGGAGGTAAAGGCAATAAATAGGCCATAAGGGAGGTAAGGCAATAAATAGGCCATAAGGGAGTTAAGGCAACAAATAGGCCATAAGGGAGGTAAAGGCAATAAATAGGCCATAAGGGAGGTAAAGGCAATAAATAGGCCATAAGGGAGGTAAGGCAATAAATAGGCCATAAGGGAGTTAAGGCAATAAATAGGCCATAAGGGAGGTAAAGGCAATAAATAGGCCATAAGGGAGGTAAAGGCAATAAATAGGCCATAAGGGAGTTAAGGCAATAAATAGGCCATAAGGGACTTAAGGCAATAAATAGGCCATAAGGGAGTTAAGGCAATAAATAGGCCATAAGGGAGTTAAGGCAATAAATAGGCCATAAGGGAGGTAAAGGCAATAAATAGGCCATAAGGGAGGTAAAGGCAATAAATAGGCCATAAGGGAGTTAAGGCAATAAATAGGCCATAAGGGAGTTAAGGCAATAAATAGGCCATAAGGGAGGTAAAGGCAATAAATAGGCCATAAGGGAGTTAAGGCAATAAATAGGCCATAAGAGAGTTAAGGCAATAAATAGGCCATAAGGGAGTTAAGGCAATAAATAGGCCACAAGGGAGTTAAAGCAATAAATAGGCCATAAGGGAGTTAAGGCAATAAATAGGCCATAAGGGAGTTAAGGCAATGAATAGGCCATAAGGGAGTTAAGGCAATAAATAGGCCATAAGGGAGGGTAAAGGCAATAAATAGGCCATAAGGGAGTTAAGGCAATAAATAGGCCATAAGGGAGGTAAGGCAATAAATAGGCCATAAGGGAGTTAAGGCAATAAATAGGCCATAAGGGAGTTAAGGCAATAAATAGGCCATAAGGGAGTTAAGGCAATAAATAGGCCATAAGGGAGTTAAGGCAATAAATAGGCCATAAGGGAATTAAGGCAATAAATAGGCCATAAGGGAGTTAAGGCAATAAATAGGCCATAAGGGAGTTAAGGCAATAAATAGGCCATAAGGGAGTTAAGGCAATGAATAGGCCATAAGGGAGTTAAGGCAATAAATAGGCCATAAGGGAGGTAAAGGCAATAAATAGGCCATAAGGGAGTTAAGGCAATAAATAGGCCATAAGGGAGTTAAGGCAATGAATAGGCCATAAGGGAGTTAAGGCAATAAATAGGCCATAAGGGAGGTAAAGGCAATAAATAGGCCATAAGGGAGGTAAGGCAATAAATAGGCCATAAGGGAGTTAAGGCAATAAATAGGCCATAAGGGAGGTAAAGGCAATAAATAGGCCATAAGGGAGGTAAAGGCAATAAATAGGCCATAAGGGAGGTAAGGCAATAAATAGGCCATAAGGGAGTTAAGGCAATAAATAGGCCATAAGGGAGGTAAAGGCAATAAATAGGCCATAAGGGAGGTAAAGGCAATAAATAGGCCATAAGGGAGTTAAGGCAATAAATAGGCCATAAGGGAGTTAAGGCAATAAATAGGCCATAAGGGAGTTAAGGCAATAAATAGGCCATAAGGGAGTTAAGGCAATAAATAGGCCATAAGGGAGGTAAAGGCAATAAATAGGCCATAAGGGAGGTAAGGCAATAAATAGGCCATAAGGGAGTTAAGGCAATAAATAGGCCATAAGGGAGTTAAGGCAATAAATAGGCCATAAGGGAGGTAAGGCAATAAATAGGCCATAAGGGAGTTAAGGCAATAAATAGGCCATAAGGGACTTAAGGCAATAAATAGGCCATAAGGGAGGTAAAGGCAATAAATAGGCCATAAGGGAGTTAAAGCAATAAATAGGCCATAAGGGAGTTAAGGCAATAAATAGCCCATAAGGGAGTTAAGGCAATGAATAGGCCATAAGGGAGTTAAGGCAATAAATAGGCCATAAGGGAGGTAAAGGCAATAAATAGGCCATAAGGGAGTTAAGGCAATAAATAGGCCATAAGGGAGGTAAGGCAATAAATAGGCCATAAGGGAGTTAAAGCAATAAATAGGCCATAAGGGAGTTAAGGCAATAAATAGGCCATAAGGGAGTTAATGCAATAAATAGGCCATAAGGGAGTTAAGGCAATAAATAGGCCATAAGGGAGTTAAGGCAATAAATAGGCCATAAGGGAGTTAAGGCAATAATAGGCCATAAGGGAGTTAAGGCAATAAATAGGCCATAAGGGAGTTAAGGCAATAAATAGGCCATAAGGGAGGTAAGGCAATAAATAGGCCATAAGGGAGGTAAAGGCAATAAATAGGCCATAAGGGAGTTAAGGCAATAAATAGGCCATAAGGGAGTTAAGGCAATAAATAGGCCATAAGGGAGTTAAGGCAATAAATAGGCCATAAGGGAGTTAAGGCAATAAATAGGCCATAAGGGAGGTAAAGGCAATAAATAGGCCATAAGGGAGGTAAGGCAATAAATCGGCCATAAGGGAGGTAAGGCAATAAATAGGCCATAAGGGAGTTAAGGCAATAAATAGGCCATAAGGGAGTTAAGGCAATAAATAGGCCATAAGGGAGTTAAGGCAATAAATAGGCCATAAGGGAGTTAAGGCAATAAATAGGCCATAAGGGAGTTAAGGCAATAAATAGGCCATAAGGGAGTTAAGGCAATAAATAGGCCATAAGGGAGTTAAGGCAATAAATAGGCCATAAGGGAGGTAAAGGCAATAAATAGGCCATAAGGGAGTTAAGGCAATAAATAGGCCATGGTGGCGAAGTAAATACAATACAGCAATTCAACACTGGAATGATAGATGTGCAGAAGATGGATGTGCATGTAGAGATACTGGGGTGCAAAGGAACAAGATAAATAAATAAATACAGTATGGGGATGAGGTAGTTGGATGGGATATTTACAGATGGGCTATGTACATTGACCTGTGAGCTGCTCTGGTGCTTTATTAAAGCTAGTGAGGGAGTTATGAGTCTCCAGCTTCAGTGATTTTTGCAGTTCGTTCCAGTTATTGGCAGAGGAATTGAGAACTGGAAGGAAAGGCAGCCAAAGGAGGAATTGGCTTTGGGGGGGACCTGCTGAGATATACCTGCTGGAGCGTGTGCTACGGGTGGGTGCTGCTATGGTGACCAGTGAGCTGAGCAGAGACTTGTAGATGACCTGGAGCCCTCGGGTTTGGCGACGAGTATGAAGTGAGGGCCAGCCAACGAGAGCGTACAGGTCTCAGTGGTGGGAGGTATATGGTGCTTTGGTGACAAAAGCACTGTGATAGACTGCATCCAATTTGTTGAGTAGAGTGTTGGAGGCTATTTTGTAAATGACATCGGCGAAGTCGAGGATCGGTAGGATGGTCAGTTTTACGAGGGTATGTTTGGCAGCATGAGTGAAGGAGGCTTTGTTGTGATATAGGAAGCCAATTCTAGATTTAATTTTGGATTGGAGAAGCTTAATGTGAGTCTGGAAGGAGAGTTTACAGTCTAACCAGACACCCAGGTATTTGTAGTTGTCCACATATTCTAAGTCAGAACCGTCTAGAGTAGTGATGCTGGACGTGCGGGCAGGTGCAGTTGTGGGCAGCGAACGGTTTGAAGAGCATTTTGTTTTACTTGCAGTTGGAGGCCACGGAAGGAAAGTTGTATGGCATTGGAGGTTAGTAAACACAGTGTCCAATGAAGGGCCAGAAGTATACAGAATGGTGTCATCTGCATAGAGGTGGATCAGAGAATCACCAGCAGCAAGAGCAACATCATTGATGTATACAGAGTAAAGAGAATTAAACCCTGTGGCACCCCCATAGAGACTGCCAGAGGTCCAGACAACAGGCACTCCGATTTGACACACTGAACTCTATCAGAGAAGTAGTTGGTGAACCAGGCGAGGAGGCAATCATTTGAGAAACCAAGGCTGTGGAGTCTGCCAATAAGAATGTGGTGATTGACAGAGTCGAAAGCCTTGGCCAGGTCGATGAATACTGCTGCACAGTAATGTTTCTTATCGATGGCAGTTATGATGTCGTTTAGGATCTTGAGCGTGGCTGAGGTGCACCCATGACCAGCTCTGAAACCTGATTGCATAGCGGAGAAGGTACGGTGGGATTCAAAATGGCCGGTAATCTGTTTGTTAACTTGGCTTTTGAAGATTTTAGAAATGTAGGGCAGGATGGATATAGGTCTATAACAGTTTGGGTCTAGAGTGTCCCCCCCTTTGAAGAGGAGAATGACCGATGCAGGTTTCCAATCTTTGGGGATCTCAGACAATACGAAAGAGAGGTTGAACAGGCTAGTAATAGGGGTTGCAACAATTTCGGCAGATAATTTTAGAATGAGAGGGTCCAGATTGTCTAGCCCGGTTGATTTGTAGAGGTCCAGATTGTGCAGCTCTTTCAGAACATCAGCTGACTGGATTTGGGAGAAGGAGAAATGGGGAAGCCTTGGGCCAGTTGCTTTGGGGGGTGCAGGGCTGTTGACAGGGGTAGGGGTAGCCAGGGGGAAAGCATGGCCAGCCTTATAAATATGCTTATTGAAATTCTCAATTATAGTGAATTTATCGGTGGTAACAGTGTTTCCTAGCCTCAGAGCAGTGGGCAGCTGGGAGGAGGTGCTCTTATTCTCCATGGACTTTACAGTGTCCCTGAACTTTTTTGGAGTTTGTGCTACAGCATACCAATTTCTGTTTGAAAAAGCTAGCCTCTGCTTTCCGAAGTGCCATGTATTGGTTCCTAACTTCCCTGAAAAGTTGCATTTCACGGGGGCTATTCGATGCTAATGCAGAACACCACAGGATGTTTTTGTGCTGGTCAAAGGCAGTCAGGTCTGGAGAGAACCAAGGGCTATATCTGTTCCTGATGCTCATTTTTTTGAAAGGGGCATGATTATTTAAGATGGTGAGGAAGGCACTTTTAAAGAATAACCAGGCATCCTCTACTGACGGGATGAGGTCAATATCCTTCCAGGATTCCCGAGCCAGGTCGATTAGAAAGGCCTGCTCGCTGAAGTGTTTAGGGATTGTTTGACAGTGATGAGGGGTGGTCATTTGACCGCAGACCCATTACGGGTGCAGGCAATGAGGCAGTGATCACTGAGATCTTGGATGAAAACAGCAGAGGTGAATTTGGAAGGCAAGTTGGTTAGGATGATATCTATGAGGGTGCCCGTGTTTACGGATTAGGGGTTGTACCTGGTGGGTTCATTGATAATTTGTGTGAGATTGAGGGCATCAAGCTTAGATTGTGGGATGGCCGGGGTGTTCAGCATGTTCCAGTTTAGGTCTTCTAGCAGCACGAGCTCTGACGATAGATGGGGGACAATCAGTTAACGTATGGTGTCCAGGGCACAGCTGGGGGCAGAGGGTGGTCTATAGCAGGGGGGTCTACAGCTGGGGGGTCTACAGCAGGGGTCTAAAGCAGGGGGGTCTACAGCAGGGGTGTCTACATCTGGGGCAGAGGGGTGTCTACAGCAGGGGGGTCTTCAGCTGGGGCAGAGGGGGGTCTACAGCTGGGGGCAGAGGGGGTCTACAGCAGGGGGTCTACTGCTGGGGCAGAGGGGGGTCTACAGCAGGGGGGTCTACTGCTGGGGCAGAGGGGGGTCTACAGCAGGGGGGTCTACTGCTGGGGCAGAGGGGGGTCTACAGCAGGGGGGTCTACTGCTGGGGCAGAGGGGGGTCTACAGCAGGGGGGTCTACAGCTGGGGCAGAGGGGTGTCTACAGCAGGGGGGTCTACAGCAGGGGGGTCTACAGCAGGGGGTCTACCGCAGGGGTCTACCGCAGGGGGTCTACAGCAAGCGGGAAAGGTAAGAGACTTGTTTCTGGAGAGATGGATTTTAAAAAAAAAATAATAGTCATCATAACATTAAAAACGATATGAATATAAAAATACATACACAAATTTGACTCAAAAAGAAGAAAAATAAAAACAAATAGAAACAAGTTGTAGTGTTAGAGGAGAGAAACAAGTTGTAGTGTTAGAGGAGAGAAACAAGTTGTAGTGTTAGAGGAGAGAAACAAGTTGTAGTGTTAGAGGAGAGAAACAAGTTGTAGTGTTAGAGGAGAGAAACAAGTTGTAGTGTTAGAGGAGAGAAACAAGCTGTAGTGTTAGAGGAGAGAAACAAGTTGTAGTGTTAGAGGAGAGAAACAAGCTGTAGTGTTAGAGGAGAGAAACAAGTTGTAGTGTTAGAGGAGAGAAACAAGTTGTAGTGTTAGAGGAGAGAAACAAGCTGTAGTGTTAGAGGAGAGAAACAAGTTGTAGTGTTAGAGGAGAGAAACAAGTTGTAGTGTTAGAGGAGAGAAACAAGTTGTAGTGTTAGAGGAGAGAAAACAAGTTGTAGTGTTAGAGGAGAGAAACAAGTTGTAGTGTTAGAGGAGAGAAACAAGTTGTAGTGTTAGAGGAGAGAAACAAGTGTAGTGTTAGAGGAGAGAAACAAGTTGTAGTGTTAGAGGAGAGAAACAAGTTGTAGTGTTAGAGGAGGAGAAACAAGTTGTAGTGTTAGAGGAGAGAAACAAGTTGTAGTGTTAGAGGAGAGAAACAAGTTGTAGTGTTAGAGGAGAGAAACAAGTTGTAGTGTTAGAGGAGAGAAACAAGTTGTAGTGTTAGAGGAGAGAAACAAGTTGTAGTGTTAGAGGAGAGAAACAAGTTGTAGTGTTAGAGGAGAGAAACAAGTTGTAGTGTTAGAGGAGAGAAACAAGTTGTAGTGTTAGAGGAGAGAAACAAGTTGTAGTGTTAGAGGAGAGAAACAAGTTGTAGTGTTAGAGGAGAGAAACAAGTTGTAGTGTTAGAGGAGAGAAACAAGTTGTAGTGTTAGAGGAGAGAAACAAGTTGTAGTGTTAGAGGAGAGAAACAAGTTGTAGTGTTAGAGGAGAGAAACAAGTTGTAGTGTTAGAGGTTGTATACATGTAAAAAAGATGATCAAATTATTACACTATTACCTCATTGCTAACAAAAAACACACAAATTAAACTACATTGAACAAATCCTAAATCACGTAAATACACAAATAGAATAACACACTTGTAAAGAATAGAACCTGACTATTACACTATTGCACGTCAAACAAGAAATACACAAACTACATTTCACAACCAATTGCATTACTAATTACTAATTCATTTAGTAGAGTGACTGATTTTACTAATTGCATTAGTACTGTACAAAGTTAGAGGTGTGCTATTTGATAGATTCCCCCCCGCCCCCCCTACCTCAGGCTTCCAGTAGGGAGACCTGAGGTTAACCCCCCCGCCCCCCTACCTCGGGCTTCCAGTGGGGAGACCTGAGGTCAACCTCCCCCTGCCCCCCTCCCCATCTCGTTCTTCTGAGTGGGAGACCTTCCCAGGCATTAGCCTGCCTAGCTCACAGACTAGAATCAGGGCGCCCACTCCATCAAGGTTAATTGACCCACAGTCCCACACGGTGACGTGATTTACAAATGAGCATTAGAAAACCGATCATGCAAAGGTCACCATTCCGAAATAATAATTATTATAATTTCTTCTTTTTTTGGGGTGGCCGCCCCCCGGAAAGATGCCGCCCTGTGTGGGCGCCCATGTCACCTATACCTGAATCCACCACTGCACTGCAGAGTCAGTTTCTACACCGTTAGACTGTTATAGTTACTGTTTCTACACAGTTAGACTGTTATAGTTACTGTTTCTACACAGTCTGTTATAGTTACTGTTTCTACACAGTTAGACTGTTATAGTTACTGTTTCTACACAGTTAGACTGTTTATAGTTACTGTTTCTACATCAGTTACTGTTTCTACACAGTTAGACTGTTATAGTTACTGTTTCTACACAGTTACTGTTTCTACACAGTTACTGTTTCTACACAGTTACTGTTTCTACACAGTTAGACTGTTATAGTTACTGTTTCTACACAGTTACTGTTTCTACACAGTTACTGTTTCTACACAGTTAGACTGTTTATAGTTACTGTTTCTACACAGTTAGACTGTTTATAGTTACTGTTTCTACACAGTTACTGTTTCTACACAGTTAGACTGTTATAGTTACTGTTTCTAGAGAGTTAGACTGTTTATAGTTACTGTTTCTACATCAGTTACTGTTTCTACACAGTTAGACTGTTATAGTTACTGTTTCTACACAGTTACTGTTTCTACACAGTTACTGTTTCTACACAGTTAGACTGTTTATAGTTACTGTTTCTACACAGTTAGACTGTTTATAGTTACTGTTTCTACACAGTTAGACTGTTATAGTTACTGTTTCTACACAGTTAGACAGTTATAGTTACTGTTTCTACACAGTTAGACTGTTATAGTTACTGTTTCTACACAGTTAGACTGTTATAGTTACTGTTTCTAGAGAGTTAGACTGTTTATAGTTACTGTTTCTACATCAGTTACTGTTTCTACACAGTTAGACTGTTATAGTTACTGTTTCTACACAGTTACTGTTTCTACACAGTTAGACTGTTATAGTTACTGTTTCTACACAGTTAGACTGTTATAGTTACTGTTTCTACACAGTTAGACTGTTATAGTTACTGTTTCTACACAGTTAGACTGTTATAGTTACTGTTTCTACACAGTTAGACTGTTATAGTTACTGTTTCTACACAGTTAGACTGTTATAGTTACTGTTTCTACACAGACTGTTATAGTTACTGTTTCTACACAGTTAGACTGTTATAGTTACTGTTTCTACACAGTTACTGTTTCTACACAGTCAGACTGTTATGGTTACTGTTTCTACACAGTTAGACTGTTATAGTTACTGTTTCTACACAGTTAGACTGTTATAGTTACTGTTTCTACACAGTCAGACTGTTATGGTTACTGTTTCTACACAGTTACTGTTTCTACACAGTCAGACTGTTATAGTTACTGTTTCTACACAGTTACTGTTTCTACACAGTTAGACTGTTATAGTTACTGTTTCTACACAGTTAGACTGTTATAGTTACTGTTTCTACACAGTTACTGTTTCTACACAGTTAGACTGTTATAGTTACTGTTTCTACACAGTTACTGTTTCTACACAGTTAGACTGTTAAAGTTACTGTTTCTACACAGTTAGACTGTTATAGTTACTGTTTCTACACAGTTACTGTTCTACACAGTTAGACTGTTATAGTTACTGTTTCTACACAGTTACTGTTTCTACAGAGTTAGACTGTTATAGTTACTGTTTCTACACAGTTAAACTGTTATAGTTACTGTTTCTACACAGTTACTATTTCTACACAGTTAGACTGTTATAGTTACTGTTTCTACACAGACTGTTATAGTTACTGTTTTCTACACAGTTACTGTTTCTACACAGTTAGACTGTTATAGTTACTGTTTCTACACAGTCTGTTATAGTTACTGTTTCTACACAGTCTGTTATAGTTACTGTTTCTACAGAGTTAGACTGTTATAGTTACTGTTTCTACACAGTTAAACTGTTATAGTTACTGTTTCTACACAGTTACTGTTTCTACACAGTTAGACTGTTATAGTTACTGTTTCTACACAGTTAGACTGTTATAGTTACTGTTTCTACACAGTTAGACTGTTATAGTTACTGTTTCTACACAGACTGTTATAGTTACTGTTTCTACACAGTTAGACTGTTATAGTTACTGTTTCTACACAGTTAGACTGTTATAGTTACTGTTTCTACACAGTCTGTTATAGTTACTGTTTCTACACAGTTAGACTGTTATAGTTACTGTTTCTACACAGTCAGACTGTTATAGTTACTGTTTCTACACAGTTAGACTGTTATAGTTACTGTTTCTACACAGTCAGACTGTTATAGTTACTGTTTCTACACAGTCAGACTGTTATAGTTACTGTTTCTACACAGTCAGACTGTTATAGTTACTGTTTCTACACAGTTAGACTGTATAGTTACTGTTTATAACACAGTTAGACTGTTATAGTTACTGTTTCTACACAGTCAGACTGTTATAGTTACTGTTTCTACACAGTCAGACTGTTATAGTTACTGTATCTACACAGTTAGACTGTTATAGTTACTGTTTCTACACAGTCAGACTGTTATAGTTACTGTTTCTACACAGTCAGACTGTTATAGTTACTCTTTCTACACAGTCAGACGTTATAGTTACTGTATCTACACAGTTAGACTGTTATAGTTACTGTTTCTTACACAGTCAGACTGTTATAGTTTACTGTTTCTACACAGTCAGACTGTATAGTTACTGTTTCTACACAGTTAGACTGTTATAGTTACTGTTTCTACACAGTCAGACTGTTATAGTTACTGTTTCTACACAGTCAGGCTGTTATAGTTACTGTTTCTACACAGTCAGACTGTTATAGTTACTGTTTCTACACAGTTAGACTGTTATAGTTACTGTTTCTACACAGTCAGACTGTTATAGTTACTGTTTCTACACAGTCAGACTGTTATAGTTACTGTTCTACACAGTCAGACTGTTATAGTTACTGTTTCTACAAAGTCAGACTGTTATAGTTACTGTTTCTACACAGTCAAACTGTTATAGTTACTGTTCTATACAGTCAGACTGTTATAGTTACTGTTTCTACACAGTCAGACTGTTATAGTTACTGTTTCTACACAGTCAGACTGTTATAGTTACTGTTTCTACACAGTTAGAATGTTATAGTTACTGTTTCTACACAGTCAGACTGTTATAGTTACTCTTTCTACACAGTCAGACTGTTATAGTTACTGTATCTACACAGTTAGACTGTTATAGTTACTGTTTCTACACAGTCAGACTGTTATAGTTACTGTTTCTACACAGTCAGACTGTTATAGTTACTGTTTCTACACAGTCAGACTGTTATAGTTACTGTTCTACACAGTCAGACTGTTATAGTTACTGTTTCTACACAGTCAGACTGTTATAGTTACTGTTTCTACACAGTCAGACTGTTATAGTTACTGTTTCTAACACAGTTAGACTGTTATAGTTACTGTTTCTACACAGTTACTGTTTCTACACAGTTAGACTGTTATAGTTACTGTTTCTACACTGTTACTGTTTCTACACAGTTAGACTGTTATAGTTACTGTTTCTACACAGTTAGACTGTTATAGTTACTGTTTCTACACAGACTGTTATAGTTACTGTTTCTACACAGTTACTGTTTCTACACAGTTAGACTGTTATAGTTACTGTTTCTACACAGTCTGTTATAGTTACTGTTTCTACACAGTCTGTTATAGTTACTGTTTCTACAGAGTTAGACTGGTTATAGTTACTGTTTCTACACAGTTAAACTGTTATAGTTACTGTTTCTACACAGTTACTGTTTCTACACAGTTAGACTGTTATAGTTACTGTTTCTACACAGTTAGACTGTTATAGTTACTGTTTCTACACAGTTATACTGTTATAGTTACTGTTTCTACACAGTTAGACTGTTATAGTTACTGTTTCTACACAGTCAGACTGTTATAGTTACTGTTTCTACACAGTTAGACTGTTATAGTTACTGTTTCTACACAGTTAGACTGTATAGTTACTGTTTCTACACAGTCAGACTGTTATAGTTACTGTTTCTACACAGTTAGACTGTTATAGTTACTGTTTCTACACAGTTACTGTTTCTACACAGTCAGACTGTTATAGTTACTGTTTCTACACAGTCAGACTGTTATAGTTACTGTTTCTAACACAGTCAGACTGTTATAGTTACTGTTTCTACACAGTCAGACTGTTATAGTTACGTTTCTACAGAGTCAGACTGTTATAGTTACTGTTTCTACAGAGTCAGACTGTTATAGTTACTGTTTTCTACACAGTTAGACTGTTATAGTTACTGTTTCTACACAGTCAGACTGTTATAGTTACTGTTTCTACACAGTCAGACTGTTATAGTTACTGTTTCTACACAGTCAGACTGTTATAGTTACTGTTTCTACACAGTCAGACTGTTATAGTTACTGGTTCTACACAGTCAGACTGTTATAGTTACTGTTTCTACACAGTCAGACTGTTTATAGTTACTGTTTCTACACAGTCAGACTGTTATAGTTACTGTTTCTACACAGTCAGACTGTTATAGTTACTGTTTCTACACAGTCAGACTGTTATAGTTACTGTTTCTACACAGTCATACTGTTATAGTTACTGTATCTACACAGTCAGACTGTTATAGTTACTGTTTCTACACAGTCAGACTGTTATAGTTACTGTTTCTACACAGGTCAGACTGTATAGTTACTGTTTCTACACAGTCAGACTGTTATAGTTACTGTTTTCTACACAGTCAGACTGTTATAGTTACTGTTTCTACACAGTCAGACTGTTATAGTTACTGTTTTCTACACAGTCAGACTGTTATAGTTACTGTTTCTACACAGTCAGACTGTTATAGTTACTGTTTCTACACAGTTACTGTTTCTACACAGTTAGACTGTTTAAGTTACTGTTTCTACACAGTTACTGTTTCTACAGAGTTAGACTGTTATAGTTACTGTTTCTACACAGTTAAACTGTTATAGTTACTGTTTCTACACAGTTACTATTTCTACACAGTTAGACTGTTATAGTTACTGTTTCTACACAGTCTGTTATAGTTACTGTTTCTACACAGACTGTTATAGTTACTGTTTCTACACAGTCAGACTGTTATAGTTACTGTTTCTACACAGTTACACTGTTATAGTTACTGTTTCTACACAGTTACTGTTTCTACACAGTTAGACTGTTATAGTTACTGTTTCTACACTGTTACTGTTTCTACACAGTTAGACTGTTATAGTTACTGTTTCTACACAGTTAGACTGTTATAGTTACTGTTTCTACACAGTTACTGTTTCTACACAGTTAGACTGTTAAAGTTACTGTTTCTACACAGTCAGACTGTTATAGTTACTGTATCTACACAGTCAGACTGTTATAGTTACTGTTTCTACAGAGTCAGACTGTTATAGTTACTGTTTCTACACAGTCAGACTGTTATAGTTACTGTTTCTACACAGTCAGACTGTTACAGTTACTGTTTCTACACATTCAGACTGTTATAGTTACTGTTTCTACACAGTCAGACTGTTATAGTTACTGTTTCTACACAGTCAGACTGTTATAGTTACTGTTTCTACACAGTCAGACTGTTATAGTTACTGTTTCTACACAGTCAGACTGTTATAGTTACTGTTTTCTACACAGTCAGACTGTTATAGTTACTGTTTCTACACAGTCAGACTGTTATAGTTACTGTTCTACACAGTCAGACTGTTTATAGTTACTGTTTTCTACAGAGTCAGACCGTTATAGTTACTGTTTTCTACACAGTCAGACTGTTATAGTTTACCGTTTCTACACAGTCAGACTGTTTATAGTTACTGTTTCTACACATTCAGACTGTTTATAGTTACTGTTTTCTACACAGTCAGACTGTTATAGTTACTGTTTCTACACAGTCAGACTGTTATAGTTACTGTTTCTACACAGTCAGACTGTTATAGTTACTGTTTCTACACAGTCAGACTGTTATAGTTACTGTTTCTACACAGTCAGACTGTTATAGGTACTGTTTCTACACAGTCAGACTGTTATAGTTACTGGTTCTACACAGTCAGACTGTTATAGTTACTGTTTCTACACAGTCAGACTGTTATAGTTACTGTTTCTACACAGTCAGACTGTTATAGTTACTGTTTCTACACAGTCAGACTGTTATAGTTACTGTTTCTACACAGTCAGACTGTTATAGTTACTGTTTCTACACAGTCATACTGTTATAGTTACTGTATCTACACAGTCAGACTGTTATAGTTACTGTTTCTACACAGTCAGACTGTTATAGTTACTGTTCTACACAGTCAGACTGTTATAGTTACTGTTTCTACACAGTCAGACTGTTATAGTTACTGTTTCTACACGTCAGACTGTTATAGTTACTGTTTCTACACAGTCAGACTGTTATAGTTACTGTTTCTACACAGTCAGACTGTTATAGTTACTGTTTCTACACAGTCAGACTGTTATAGTTACTGTTTCTACACAGTTACTGTGTCTACACAGTTAGACTGTTATAGTTTACTGTTTCTACACAGTTACTGTTTCTTACAGAGTTAGACTGTTATAGTTACTGTTTCTACACAGTTAAACTGTTATAGTTACTGTTTCTACACAGTTACTATTTCTACACAGTTAGACTGTTATAGTTACTGTTTCTACCACAGTCTGTTATAGTTACTGTTTCTACACAGACTGTTATAGTTACTGTTTCTACACAGTCAGACTGTTATAGTTACTGTTTCTACACAGTTAGACTGTTATAGTTACTGTTTCTACACAGTTACTGTTTCTACACAGTTAGACTGTTATAGTTACTGTTTCTACACTGTTACTGTTTCTACACAGTTAGACTGTTATAGTTACTGTTTCTACACAGTTAGACTGTTATAGTTACTGTTTCTACACAGTTACTGTTCTACACAGTTAGACTGTTATAGTACTGTTTCTAACAGTTACTGTTTCTACACAGTTTAGACTGTTAAAGTTACTGTTTCTACACAGTCAGACTGTTATAGTTACTGTATCTACACAGTCAGACTGTATAGTTACTGTTTCTACAGAGTCAGACTGTTATAGTTACTGTTTCTACACAGTCAGACTGTTATAGTTACTGTTTCTACACAGTCAGACTGTTACAGTTACTGTTTCTACACATTCAGACTGTTTATAGTTACTGTTTCTACACAGTCAGACTGTTATAGTTACTGTTTCTACACAGTCAGACTGTTATAGTTACTGTTTCTACACAGTCAGACTGTTTATAGTTACTGTTTCTACACAGTCAGACTGTTATAGTTACTGTTTCTACACAGTCAGACTGTTATAGTTACTGTTTCTACACAGTCAGACTGTTATAGTTACTGTTTCTACACAGTCAGGACTGTTATAGTTACCTGTTTCTACAGAGTCAGACCGTTATAGTTACTGTTTCTACACAGTCAGACTGTTATAGTTACTTGTTTTACACAGTCAGACTGTTATAGTTTACTGTTTCTACACAGTCAGACTGTTATAGTTACTGTTTCTACACAGTCAGACTGTTATAGTTACTGTTTCTACACAGTCAGACTGTTATAGTTACTTGTTCTACACAGTCAGACGTTATAGTTACTGTTTCTACACAGTCAGACTGTTATAGTTACTGTTTCTACACAGTCAGACTGTTATAGTTACTGTTTCTACACAGTCAGACTGTTATAGTTACTGGTTCTACAAGTCAGACTGTTATAGTTACTGTTTCTACACAGTCAGACTGTTATAGTTACTGTTTCTACACAGTCAGACTGTTATAGTTACTGTTTCTACACAGTCAGACTGTTATAGTTACTGTTTCTACACAGTCAGACTGTTATAGTTACTGTTTCTACACAGTCATACTGTTATAGTTACTGTATTCACACAGTCAGACTGTTATAGTTACTGTTTCTACACAGTCAGACTGTTATAGTTACTGTTTCTACACAGTCAGACTGTTATAGTTACTGTTTCTACACAGTCAGACTGTTATAGTTACTGTTTCTACACAGTCAGACTGTTATAGTTACTGTTTCTACACAGTCAGACTGTTATAGTTACTGTTTCTACACAGTCAGACTGTTATAGTTACTGTTTCTACACAGTCAGACTGTTATAGTTACTGTTTCTACACAGTTACTGTGTCTACACAGTTAGACTGTTATAGTTACTGTTTCTACACAGTTACTGTTTCTACAGAGTTAGACTGTTATAGTTACTGTTTCTACACAGTTAAACTGTTATAGTTACTGTTTCTACACAGTTACTATTTCTACACAGTTAGACTGTTATAGTTACTGTTTCTACACAGTCTGTTATAGTTACTGTTTCTACACAGACTGTTATAGTTACTGTTTCTACACAGTCAGACTGTTATAGTTACTGTTTCTACACAGTTACACTGTTATAGTTACTGTTTCTACACAGTTACTGTTTCTACACAGTTAGACTGTTATAGTTACTGTTTCTACACTGTTACTGTTTCTACACAGTTAGACTGTTATAGTTACTGTTTCTACACAGTTAGACTGTTATAGTTACTGTTTCTACACAGTTACTGTTTCTACACAGTTAGACTGTTAAAGTTACTGTTTCTACACAGTCAGACTGTTATAGTTACTGTATCTACACAGTCAGACTGTTATAGTTACTGTTTCTACAGAGTCAGACTGTTATAGTTACTGTTTCTACACAGTCAGACTGTTATAGTTACTGTTTCTACACAGTCAGACTGTTATAGTTACTGTTTCTACACATTCAGACTGTTATAGTTACTGTTTCTACACAGTCAGACTGTTATAGTTACTGTTTCTACACAGTCAGACTGTTATAGTTACTGTTTCTACACAGTCAGACTGTTATAGTTACTGTTTCTACACAGTCAGACTGTTATAGTTACTGTTTCTACACAGTCAGACTGTTATAGTTACTGTTTCTACACAGTCAGACTGTTATAGTTACTGTTTCTACACAGTTAGACTGTATAGTTACTGTTTCTACACAGTTAGACTGTTATAGTTACTGTTTCTACACAGTCAGACTGTTATAGTTACTGTTTCTACACAGTCAGACTGTTATAGTTACTGTTTCTACACAGTCAGACTGTTATAGTTACTGTTTCTACACAGTCAGACTGTTATAGTCACTGTTTCTACACAGTTAGACTGTATAGTTACTGTTTCTACACAGTTAGACTGTTATAGTTACTGTTTCTACACAGTCAGACTGTTATAGTTACTGTTTCTACACAGTCAGACTGTTATAGTTACTGTTTCTACACAGTCAGACTGTTATAGTTACTGTATCTACACAGTCAGACTGTTATAGTTACTGTTTCTACACAGTCAGACTGTTATAGTTACTGTTTCTACACAGTCAGACTGTTATAGTTACTGTTTCTACACAGTCAGACTGTTATAGTTACTGTTTCTACACAGTCAGACTGTTATAGTTACTGTTTCTACACAGTCAGACTGTTATAGTTACTGTTTCTACACAGTCAGACTTTTATAGTTACTGTTTCTACACAGTCAGACTGTTATAGTTACTGTTTCTACACAGTCAGACTGTTATAGTTACTGTTTCTACACAGTCAGACTGTTATAGTTACTGTTTCTACACAGTCAGACTGTTATAGTTACTGTTTCTACACAGTCAGACTGTTATAGTTACTGTTTCTACACAGTCAGACTGTTATAGTTACTGTTTCTACACAGTCAGACTGTTATAGTTACTGTTTCTACACAGTCAGACTGTTATAGTTACTGTTTCTACACAGTCAGACTGTTATAGTTACTGTTTCTACACAGTCAGACTGTTATAGTTACTGTTTCTACACAGTCAGACTGTTATAGTTACTGTTTCTACACAGTCAGACTGTTATAGTTACTGTTTCTACACAGTCAGACTGTTATAGTTACTGTTTCTACACAGTCAGACTGTTATAGTTACTGTTTCTACACAGTCAGACTGTTATAGTTACTGTTTCTACACAGTCAGACTGTTATAGTTACTGTTTCTACACAGTCAGACTGTTATAGTTACTGTTTCTACACAGTCAGACTGTTATAGTTACTGTTTCTACACAGTCAGACTGTTATAGTTACTGTTTCTACACAGTCAGACTGTTATAGTTACTGTTTCTACACAGTCAGACTGTTATAGTTACTGTTTCTACACAGTCAGACTGTTATAGTTACTGTTTCTACACAGTCAGACTGTTATAGTTACTGTTTCTACACAGTCAGACTGTTATAGTTACTGTTTCTACACAGTCAGACTGTTATAGTTACTGTTTCTAACAGTCAGACTGTTATAGTTACTGTTTCTACACAGTCAGACTGGTTATAGTACTGTTCTAACAGTCAGACTGTTATAGTTACTGTTTCTACAAGTCAGACTGTTTAGTTACTGTTCTACACAGTCAGACTGTCTATAGTTACTGTTTCTACACAGTCAGACTGTTATAGTACTGTATCTACACAGTTAGACTGTTATAGTTACTGTATCTACACTGTAGACTGTTATAGTACTGTTTCTACACAGTCAGACTGTTATAGTTACTGTTTCTACACAGTCAGACTGTTATAGTTACTGTTTCTACACAGTCAGACTGTTATAGTTACTGTTTCTACACAGTCAGACTGGTTATAGTTACTGTTTCTACACAGTCAGACTGTTTATAGTTACTGTTTCTACACAGTCAGACTGTTATAGTTACTGGTTCTACCAGTCAGACTGTTATAGTTACTGTTCTACACAGTCAGACTGTTATAGTTTACTGTTTCTACACAGTCAGACTGTTATAGTTACTGTTGTCTACACAGTCAGACTGTTATAGTTACTGTTTCTACACAGTCAGACTGTTATAGTTACTGTTTCTACACAGTCAGACTGTTATAGTTACTGTTTCTACACAGTCAGACTGTTATAGTTACTGTTTCTACACATTCAGACTGTTATAGTTACTGTTTCTACACATTCAGACTGTTATAGTTACTGTTTCTACACAGTCAGACTGTTATAGTTTACTGTTTCTACACAGTCAGACTGTTATAGTTACTGTTTTCTACACAGTCAGACTGTTATAGTTACTGTTTCTACACAGTCAGACTGTTATAGTTACTGTTCTACACAGTCAGACTGTTATAGTTACTGTTTCTACACAGTCAGACTGTTATAGTTACTGTTTTCTACACAGTCAGACTGTTATAGTTACTGTTTCTACACAGTCAGACTGTTAGTTACTGTTTCTACACATCAGAGTATAGTTCCTTTACACAGTCAGACTGTTATAGGTACTGTTTCTACACAGTCAGACTGTTATAGTTACTGTTTCTACACATTCTGACTGATATAGTTACTGTTTCTACACAGTCAGACTGTTATAGTTTACTGTTTCTACACAGTCAGACTGTTATAGTTACTGGTTTCTACACAGTCAGACTGTTATAGTTACTGTTTCTACACAGTCAGACTGTTATAGTTACTGTTTCTACACAGTCAGACTGTTATAGTTACTGTTTTCTACACAGTCAGACGTTATAGTTACTGCTTCTACACAGTCAGACTGTTATAGTTACTGTTTCTACACAGTCAGACTGTTATAGTTACTGTTTCTACACAGTCAGACTGTTATAGTTACCTGTTTCTACACAGTCAGACTGTTATAGTTACTGTTTCTACACAGTCAGACTGTTATAGTTACTGTTTCTACACAGTCAGACTGTTATAGTTACTGTTTCTACACAGTCAGACTGTTATAGTTACTGTTTCTACACAGTCAGACTGTTATAGTTACTGTAATCTACACAGTCAGACTGTTATAGTTACTGTTTCTACACAGTCAGACTGTTATAATGAACTCCAGCAAGCTGCTCTATGTGAAGAGGATGTTGCCATGGCTACCATGTCTAACACATGTTCTGGGTTGAAATATTAGAAGGAAGGAAGGAAGGACAAAGTCAACGTTTCAGGGCTCAACTGTAAAAGAGACCTTGGTCTCGCTAGGACTCCCTGAGAACATAAAGGTTTGATAAAACATAATAAAACAAGATTACAGTTGAATGATACGACCTCTGGGGTTTAGACACGTTGAGGGGTTGACGATGATGGGTAGATGACAAGTTCTTTATTGCTGTGGTTGAAAAACAAGATGAGTCAACGTAAAGTTGTACAATGTTCTCCTTCCACAGCTGGAAAATAACTAAAGCCACCAGCTACACCTTTGATACTTTTGTCTTTGTCACCTTCCAGCATTTTAGATGCATTTTAGAGAATACTAGATGGGTTAATAACCAATCAGAGGGCTTGTCTATGAGGGGGGTTAATAACCAATCAGAGGGAGTGTCTATGAGGGGGGTTAATAACCAATCAGAGGGCTTGTCTATGAGGGGTGTTAATAACCAATCAGAGGGCGTGTCTATGAGGGGGGTTAATAACCAATCAGAGGGCTTGTCTATGAGGGTGGTTAATAACCAATCAGAGGGCTGGTCTATGAGGGGGGTTAATAACCAATCAGAGTGCGTGTCTATGAGGGGGGTTAATAACCAATCAGAGGGCGTGTCTATGAGGGGGTTAATAACCAATCAGAGGGCTTGTCTATGAGGGGGGTTAATAACCAATCAGAGGGCTTGTCTATGAGGGGGGTTAATAACCAATCAGAGGGCGTGTCTATGAGGGGGGTTAATAACCAATCAGAGGGCTGGTCTATGAGGGGGGTTAATAACCAATCAGAGAGCTTGTCTATGAGGGGGGTTAATAACCAATCAGAGGGCTTGTCTATGAGGGGGGTTAATAACCAATCAGAGGGCGTGTCTATGAGGGGGGTTAATAACCAATCAGAGGGCTGGTCTATGAGGGGGGTTAATAACCAATCAGAGGGCTTGTCTATGAGGGGGGTTAATAACCAATCAGAGGGCTTGTCTATGAGGACAGTGTCTGTCCCACTAACAGCTCTACAGATGGTTATAATAACCAACAAATTATTTGTTGATAAGAAACTGCTTGCTAAGGTTAGGATAAGGATTAGGATAAGGGTCAGGATAAGGGTTAGGATAAGGGTTAGAATAAGGGTTAGAATAAGGGTCAGGATAAGGGTCAGGATAAGGATTAGGATAAAGGTCAGGATAAGGGTTAGGATAAGGGTTAGAATAAGGGTTAGAATAAGGGTCAGGATAAGGGTTAGGATAAGGGTTAGAATAAGGGTCAGGATAAGGGTTAGGATAAGGATTAGGATAAGGGTCAGGATAAGGGTTAGGATAAGGATTAGGATAAGGGTCAGGATAAGGTTAGAATAAGGGTTAGAATAAGGGTTTGGATAAGGGTTAGGATAAGGTTTAGGATAAGGATTAGGATAAGGGTCAGGATAAGGGTTAGAATAAGGTTTAGAATAAGGGTTTGGATAAGGATTAGGATAAGGTTCAGGATAAGGGTTAGAATAAGGGTTAGAATAAGGGTTTGGATAAGGGTTATGATAAAGGTTAGGATAAGGGTTAGGATAAGGGTTATAATAAGGGTTTGGATAAGGGTTAGGATAAGGGTTAGAATAAGGGTTAGAATAAGGATTAGGATAAGGGTTAGGATAAGGGTTAGAATAAGGGTTAGGGTAAGGGTTTGGATAAGGGTTAGAATAAGGGTTAGGATAAGGTTTAGAATAAGGGTTAGAATAAAGGTTTGGATAAGGGTTAGGATAAGGGTTAGGATAAGGGTCAGGATAAGGGTTAGGATAAGGGTTAGAATAAGGGTTAGAATAGGGTTAGAATAAGAGTTAGGATAAAGGTTAGGATAAGGGTTAGGATAGGGGTCAGGATAAGGGTTAGGATAGGGGTCAGGATAAGGGTTAGGATAAGGATTAGGATAAGGGTCAGGATAAGGGTTAGGATAAGGGTTAGAATAAGGGTTAGAATAGGGTTAGAATAAGGTTAGGATAAAGGTTAGGATAAGGGTTAGGATAGGGGTCAGGATAAGGGTTAGGATAGGGGTCAGGATAAGGGTTATGATAAGGGTTAGGATAAGGGTTAGGATAAGGTTTGGATAAGGGTTAGAATAAGGTTAGAATAAGGGTTAGAATAAGGGTCAGGATAAGGGTTAGGATAAGGGTTAGAATAAGGGTTAGAATAAGGGTTAGGATAAGGGTTAGGATAAGGGTTTGGATAAGGGTTTGGATAAGGGTTAGGATACAGGTTAGGATAAGGGTTAGGATAAGGGTTTGGATAAGGGTTAGGATAAGGGTTAGGATAAGGGTTTGGATAAGGGTTAGAATAAGGGTTAGGATAAGGGTTAGGATAAGGGTTAGAATAAGGGTTAGAATAAGGGTTAGAATAAGGGTTTGGATAAGGGTTAGGATAAGGGTTAGGATAAGGGTTTGGATAAGGGTTAGGATAAGGATTAGGATAAGGGTTTGGATAAGGGTTTGGATAAGGGTTAGGATAAGGGTTAGGATAAGGGTTTGGATAAGGGTTAGGATAAGGGTTTGGATAAGGGTTAGAATAAGGGTTAGAATAAGGGTTAGGATAAGGATTAGGATAAGGGTTAGAATAAGGGTTAGGATACGGGTTAGGATAAGGGTTAGAATAAGGGTTAGGATAAGGGTTAGAATAAGGGTTAGGATAAGGGTTAGGATAAGGGTTAGAATAAGGGTTAGAATAAGGGTTAGAATAAGGGTTAGGATAAGGGTTTGGATAAGGGTTAGGATAAGGGTTAGAATAAG
>NW_022262803.1:72500-75000 GCF_002021735.2 Oncorhynchus kisutch
GAGTACCTATATAATACCCATAGAAAACACATAGAATCCTGTAGCATCCCTGTAGAATACACATTTAATACACATAGAATACCTATATAATACCCAGAGAATAATCATATAATACCCATAGAAAACTAATAAATTACCAATAGAATACCTATATAATACCCGTAAAATACCCATAGAATACCCACAGAAAAGCCATACAATACCTATAGAATACATATAGAATACCCATAGAATACCTATATAATACCCAGAGAATACCTATATTATACCCATACAATACCCATAGAATACCTATATAATACCCAGAGAATACCTATATAATACCCATAGAATACCTATATAATACCCATAGAATACCTATATAATACCCATAGAATACCCATATAATACCCATATAATACCCAGAGAATACCTATAGAATACCTATATAATACCCATAGAATACCTATAGAATACCCATATAATACCTATATAATACCCATAGAATAGCCAGAGAATACCTATATAATACCCTTAGAATACCTATATAATACCCATAGAATACCCATATAATACCTATATCATACCCATGGTGATGATATATAATACCCATGTGATGGGCATTCCAATACCTTGACTTTGTTGTCCTTGTGCCATTTTGCCAGAACTTTGGAACTATGCATGGGCGGTATTGTCCATTTGGAAGACCCATTTGCGACCAAGCTTTAACTTCCTGACTGATGTCTTGAGATGTTGCTTCAATATATCCACATTCTTTTCCTGACTCATAATGCCGTCGATTTTGTAAAGTGCACCAGTCCCTCCTGCAGCAAAGCACCTCCACAACATGATGCTGCCACCCCTGTGCTTCATGGTTGGGATGGTGTTCTTCGGCTTGCGAGCATCCGCCTTTTTCCTCCAAACAAGATGGTCATTATTTCCAAACAGTTCTATTTTTATTTCATCAGACCAGAGGACATTTCTCCAAAAACTACGATCTTTGTCCCCATGTGCAGTTGCAAACAGTAGACTGGCTTTTTTATGGCGATTTTGGAGCAGTGGCTTCTTCCTTGCTGAGCGGTCTTTCAGGTTATGTTTATATAGGACTCGTTTTTACTGTGGATATAGATACTTTTGTACCTGTTTCCTCCAGCATCTTCACAAGGTCTTTTTGCTGATATTCTGGGATTGATTTGCACTTTTCGCACCAAAGTACGTTCATCTCTAGGAGACAGAATGAGCAGGCTGAATACTTAATGAGGGCGCTGTATATATAAACCTGCTCATTCAGTGCTATTTCTTTATTCATACTATTCTCAACATTGTAGAATAATAGTTGAAGACATCAAAACTATGAAATAACACCTATGGAATCATGTAGCAACCAAAAAATGTGTTAAAAAAATCAAAAATAGGACCTTTGCCTTGACAGCTTTGCACACTCTTGGAATTCTCTCAACCAGCTTCATGTGGTAGTCATCTGGAATGCATTTCCATTTACAGATCAAGTCCATATTATGCCAAGAACAGCTCAAATAAGCCAAGAGAAACAAACAGTCCATCATTACTTTCAGACATGAAGGTCAGTCAATCCTGAAAATGTCAAGAACTTTGGACGTTTCTTCAAGTGCAGTCGCAAAAACCATCAAGCGCGATGGTGAAACTGTCTCTCAGGAGGACTGACACAGGAAAGGAAGACCCAGAGTTACCTCTGCTGCAGAGGACACGTTCACCTCAGTTAACTGCACCTCACATTGCAGCCCAAAGAAATGCTTCACAGAGTTCAAGTAACAGATACATCTCAACATCAACTATTCAGAGGAGACTCTGTGAATCAGACCTTCATGGTCGAATTGCTGCAAAGAAACCACTACTAAAGGACACCAATAAGAAGAAGAGACTTGCTTGGGCCAAGAAACACAAGTAATGGACATTAGACCGATGGAAATCTGTCCTTTGGCCTGATGTGTCTCCGAATTTGAGATCTTTGGTTCCAGCCACCGTGTCTTTGTGAGACGCGATGTGGGTGGACGGATGATCTCCGAATGTGTATTTCCCACATGATGATGCAGAGAGTCATCAAGGCAAAAGGTGTTTACTTTGAAGAATCTTTTTTGATTTGTTTAACACTATTTTGGTTACTACATGGTTCCATATGTGTTATTTCATAGTGTTGATGTCTTCACTATTATTCTACAATGTAGAACGTAGTACAAATAAAGAAAAACCCTTTGAATGAGTAGGTGTTCTAAACCTTTGAATGAGTAGGTGTTCTAAACCTTTGAATGAGTAGGTGTTCTAAACCTTTGAATGAGTAGGTGTTCTAAACCTTTGAATGAGTAGGTGTTCTAAACCTTTGAATGAGTAGGTGTTCTAAACCTTTGAATGAGTAGGTGTTCTAAACCTTTGAATGAGTAGGTGTTCTAAACCTTTGAATGAGTAGGTGTTCTAAACCTTTGAATGAGTAGGTGTTCTAAACCTTTGAATGAGTAGGTGTGTCCAAACTTCTGACTGGTACTGT
>NW_022262803.1:77500-135254 GCF_002021735.2 Oncorhynchus kisutch
ATTCCCTATGTAGCGCACTGATTTTGACCGGAGTCCATGTGGATTAGGGTGCCTTTTGAGACAGTGCCCTTGTGTGATGCTGACATGGTGATTCTTATTGATCTGTTCACTGCTGGTCCGCCGCATTCTGCACTTCTGGATTAATCAGCTGCATTGTAATGAGGTCAACAGAGAGACAAATCATGGAGTCCAAAACGGCTCCCATTTCCCCATAGGGAGCTGGTCAAAACCTTCAAAATACAGATATAACTGGTACTGAAGTCTTCAGGTTCTGCCATATTGGTGAGGTCAGTGATACTGAAGTCTTCAGGTTCTGCCATATTGGTGAGGTCAGTGATACTGAAGTCTTCAGGTTCTGCCATATTGGTGAGGTCAGTGATACTGAAGTCTTCAGGTTCTGCCATATTGGTGAGGTCAGTGATACTGAAGTCTTCAGGTTCTGCCATATTGGTGAGGTCAGTGATACTGAAGTCTTCAGGTTCTGCCATATTGGTGAGGTCAGTGATACTGAAGTCTTCAGGTTCTGCCATATTGGTGAGGTCAGTGATACTGAAGTCTTCAGGTTCTGCCATATTGGTGAGGTCAGTGATACTGAAGTCTTCAGGTGCTGCCATATTGGTGAGGTCAGTGATACTGAAGTCTTCGGGTTCTGCCATATTGGTGAGGTCAGTGATACTGAAGTCTTCGGGTGCTGCCATATTGGTGAGGTCAGTGGTACTGAAGTCTTCAGGTTCTGCCATAATGGTGAGGTCAGTGATACTGAAGTCTTCGGGTGCTGCCATATTGGTGAGGTCAGTGATACTGAAGTCTTCAGGTTCTGCCATATTGGTGAGGTCAGTGATACTGAAGTCTTCAGGTTCTGCCATATTGGTGAGGTCAGTGATACTGAAGTCTTCGGGTTCTGCCATATTGGTGAGGTCAGTGATACTGAAGTCTTCAGGTGCTGCCATATTGGTGAGGTCAGTGATACTGAAGTCTTCAGGTTCTGCCATATTGGTGAGGTCAGTGATACTGAAGTCTTCGGGTGCTGCCATATTGGTGAGGTCAGTGATACTGAAGTCTTCGGAGCTGCCATATTGGTGAGGTCAGTGATACTGAAGTCTTCGGGTTCTGCCATATTGGTGAGGTCAGTGATACTGAAGTCTTCAGGTTCTGCCATATTGGTGAGGTCAGTGATACTGAAGTCTTCAGGTTCTGCCATATTGGTGAGGTCAGTGATACTGAAGTCTTCAGGTTCTGCCATATTGGTGAGGTCAGTGATACTGAAGTCTTCGGGTGCTGCCATATTGGTGAGGTCAGTGATACTGAAGTCTTCGGGTTCTGCCATATTGGTGAGGTCAGTGATACTGAAGTCTTCAGGTTCTGCCATATTGGTGAGGTCAGTGATACTGAAGTCTTCAGGTTCTGCCATATTGGTGAGGTCAGTGATACTGAAGTCTTCGGGTTCTGCCATATTGGTGAGGTCAGTGATACTGAAGTCTTCAGGTTCTGCCATATTGGTGAGGTCAGTGATACTGAAGTCTTCAGGTTCTGCCATATTGGTGAGGTCAGTGATACTGAAGTCTTCAGGTTCTGTCATATTGGTGAGGTCAGTGATACTGAAGTCTTCAGGTTCTGTCATATTGGTGAGGTCAGTGATACTGAAGTCTTCAGGTTCTGTCATATTGGTGAGGTCAGTGATACTGAAGTCTTCAGGTTCTGCCATATTGGTGAGGTCAGTGATACTGAAGTCTTCAGGTTCTGCCATATTGGTGAGGTCAGTGATACTGAAGTCTTCGGGTGCTGCCATATTGGTGAGGTCAGTGATACTGAAGTCTTCAGGTTCTGTCATATTGGTGAGGTCAGTGATACTGAAGTCTTCAGGTTCTGCCATATTGGTGAGGTCAGTGATACTGAAGTCTTCGGGTGCTGCCATATTGGTGAGGTCAGTGATACTGAAGTCTTCGGGTTCTGCCATATTGGTGAGGTCAGTGATACTGAAGTCTTCAGGTTCTGCCATATTGGTGAGGTCAGTGATACTGAAGTCTTCGGGTGCTGCCATATTGGTGAGGTCAGTGATACTGAAGTCTTCAGGTTCTGTCATATTGGTGAGGTCAGTAATACTGAAGTCTTCAGGTTCTGTCATATTGGTGAGGTCAGTGATACTGAAGTCTTCAGGTTCTGCCATATTGGTGAGGTCAGTGATACTGAAGTCTTCAGGTTCTGCCATATTGGTGAGGTCAGTGATACTGAAGTCTTCAGGTTCTGTCATATTGGTGAGGTCAGTGATACTGAAGTCTTCAGGTTCTGCCATATTGGTGAGGTCAGTGATACTGAAGTCTTCAGGTTCTGTCATATTGGTGAGGTCAGTGATACTGAAGTCTTCAGGTTCTGTCATATTGGTGAGGTCAGTGATACTGAAGTCTTCAGGTTCTGTCATATTGGTGAGGTCAGTGGTAATGAAGTCTTCAGGTTCTGCCATATTGGTGAGGTCAGGCATCATTTTTTTTTTAAGAAATCAGGAACTTAGCTTTCTTGTGAGAAAATACAGACTTTTACTCAGTGAGATGTGTGTGTGGGCTGGAGCAAAACCTCTGCCAACTGTTTCTCCGTTTGAATCACATTCTCTTCCAAGGGATTGGTTTTTAACACGATACAACAAAACGCTAATGAATAATGTAAGCACATGAACTTAACTTCAACCCCGTACACAGCGAAAAGGAAAGATTACAATGTATGTGTTGCTTTTTGGTCGCCTTAGGGATTGTTGGTAACATACAGTAGCACGTATTCAGACGCTAACCCTCTCGCTGGGAGGTGACCTTGGATACAGGTCACGAGGTTCAATCAGATGTAACTCTAATATTTCTTTAGTTATAATATTCAGAGGGACACAAGGTCACATCCCTCCTGCAAAATCTATTTAGAACGATGGATATACTGAAGTCTTCAGGTCTTCAGGTTCTGTCATATTGGTGAGGTCAGTGATACTGAAGTCTTCAGGTCTTCAGGTTCTGTCATAATGGTGAGGTCAGCCATACTGAAGTCTTCAGGTCTTCAGGTTCTGTCATAATGGTGAGGTCAGCCATACTGAAGTCTTCAGGTCTTCAGGTTCTGTCATAATGGTGAGGTCAGCCATACTGAAGTCTTCAGGTCTTCAGGTTCTGTCATAATGGTGAGGTCAGCCATACTGAAGTCTTCAGGTCTTCAGGTTCTGTCATATTGGTGAGGTCAGTGATACTGAAGTCTTCAGGACTTCAGATTCTGCCATATTGGTGAGGTCAGCCATACTGAAGTCTTCGGGTTCTGCCAAATTGGTGAGGTCAGTGACACAGATTTCTTCAGGTTCTGCCATATTGGTGAGATCAGTTATACTGAAGTCTTCAGGTTCTGACATATTGGTGAGGTCAGTGATACTGAAGTCTTCAGGTTCTGCCATATTGGTGAGTTCAGTGATACTGAAGTCTTAGGGTGCTGCCATATTGGTGAGTTCAGTGATACTGAAGTCTTTGGGTGCTGCCATATTGGTGAGGTCAGTGGTACTGAAGTCTTTGGGTGCTGCCATATTGGTGAGGTCAGTGATACTGAAGTCTTTGGGTTCTGCCATATTGGTGAGGTCAGTGATACTGAAGTCTTCGGGTGCTGTCATATTGGTGAGGTCAGTGATACTGAAGTCTTCGGGTGCTGCCATATTGGTGAGGTCAGTGATACTGAAGTCTTCGGGTGCTGCCATATTGGTGAGGTCAGTGATACTGAAGCCTTCGGGTTCTGCCATATTGGTGAGGTCAGTGACACTTATTCTAATAGTTTATAATATTTTGGCGGAATTCTCAAAAGTTTGAAGGCCTCGGGGATAGACTTGTTTCCTCTTTTATCCGAAGGAAAATAACATTTCCCACTGAAATGTGATCAGACGCAGCAATCCCAAACAAAAAAACTATCCTGATGTTTTTTTCGTGATCATTTTGGATTTTCAATGATGAAGTTCTTTGCAGCCCAGTGGGCCCTGGTCAACAGAAGTGCACTATAAAGACAAAATGTTGTCATTTGGGACACAGTCTTTGTCACAATACAGCATGAATGATCACCACTTTATGTAAGTCATTATGTGGGAGTGGGGTGACTAAAATCAATACAGACTGACGTCACGTATTATTTAATTAGTCCAAGGGACATCTATCATCTTAATCAGATACACTCAGACCACAAATTATCAGAACTAATTGCAGGAGTCTGTCTCCTATGAGACAAACGGGTTCTCTACGCTGCTCAACACTGTCTATATTATATACATGTTATTAAGGAGTAGTCCCTTACGGCTTGAGTCCCAAATGGCAACCTATTCCCTATTTAGTGCATCAGTGTCCTATGGGAAATAGTGTACCACCTTTAATTAATTAGGGTTCATGGAGACTTCTGACTCTTCCTAATGACAAACTCTTCTTCTTGTGTGTTTATTGCCGTGACAACGGCAGCGTGACTTGAGGAAATAGTGTACCACCTTTAATTAATTAGGGTTCATGGAGACTTCTGACTCTTCCTAATGACAAACTCTTCTTCTTGTGTGTTTATTGCCGTGACAACGGCAGCGTGACTTGAGGAAATAGTGTACCACCTTTAATTAATTAGGGTTCATGGAGACTTCTGACTCTTCCTGATGACGAACTCTTCTTCTTTTGTGTTTATTGCCGTGACAACGGCAGCGTGACTTGAGGAAATAGTGTACCACCTTTAATTAATTAGGGTTCATGGAGACTTCTGACTCTTCCTGAAGACGAACTCTTCTTCTTTTGTGTTTATTGCCGTGACAACGGCAGCGTGACTTGAGGAAATAGTGTACCACCTTTAATTAATTAGGGTTCATGGAGACTTCTGACTCTTCCTGATGACGAACTCTTCTTCTTTTGTGTTTATTGCCGTGACAACGGCAGCGTGACTTGAGGAAATAGTGTACCACCTTTAATTAATTAGGGTTCATGGAGACTTCTGACTCTTCCTGATGACGAACTCTTCTTCTTTTGTGTTTATTGCCGTGACAACGGCAGCGTGACTTGAGGAAATAGTGTACCACCTTTAATTAATTAGGGTTCATGGAGACTTCTGACTCTTCCTGATGACGAACTCTTCTTCTTTTGTGTTTATTGCCGTGACAACGGCAGCGTGACTTGAGGAAATAGTGTACCACCTTTAATTAATTAGGGTTCATGGAGACTTCTGACTCTTCCTGATGACGAACTCTTCTTCTTTTGTGTTTATTGCCGTGACAACGGCAGCGTGACTTGAGGAAATAGTGTACCACCTTTAATTAATTAGGGTTCATGGAGACTTCTGACTCTTCCTGAAGACGAACTCTTCTTCTATTGTGTTTATTGCCGTGACAACGGCAGCGTGACTTGAGGAAATAGTGTACCACCTTTAATTAATTAGGGTTCATGGAGACTTCTGACTCTTCCTGAAGACGAACTCTTCTTCTATTGTGTTTATTGCCGTGACAACGGCAGCGTGACTTGAGGAAATCTCCGCTCTGCTTCGTCTCAAATCTCAGGTCCAACTGGTAAACACTTCCACTGCTCCACACTGTAATTGTCTTCAAAAAAAGATATAAAAACTATCCTCAAAGTGTTTCATCTCTTGAGCTCCGACAGTCAGCAGGAAAATTGCAACCACTGAGGCAGCTGCTATAAGAATTGATTAAATTTAGCGAGAGCAGGGCTTTAAAAAATATTTCATTTTCCTCTCTTCTCCAGTGTAAATACTCTTCAGCCTTGCTAACTCCCTGAAGAGTCTGGAGAGAAAAGCTCCCCTGAACGCAGATGGCACACACACACACACACACACACACACAGAGGCTGGAGAGAGGCTCTCCTGAACGCAGACGGGTGCCTGAGGGATCCTCCAGACTGGCTGGATCGATCGGCAGCCTGGGCACATGGGCACATCCCCAATTGAACCCTATCCACCATGTAGTGCACTCATTTTTTTTATCAGGGCCTGTAGGGTAGTGCACTACATGTAGGGAATAGGGTGCCATTAGGGACTCGACCCTATGAGTCTGAGAAGGTGAAGAACATGAAATCCCTCGGCTTCTACAGGTGAGCCCAGAGACAATCCATTTGCCAATAGTTTGGCCTCCCTCTCCAGAAAGGCTGTGTGATTCCTGTCTTCCTCAGCCGGGAGAGTAGGACTATTGTGATTCCTGGCAGGACTGGTGGAGTGGAGAACTTGGCTGACTGCAGGTCAGTGACTATTTACTCCTCATTTCATGGTTTTGATTAATGGAAGTGAATCAGGGGGGTGGGGGGGGGGGGTGGAAACCCATATCACCACATTCAACTACTGTAGCCAACTTGTTTACAGTGCCACGATGTGAGGCGTACGGATGCAGCCCGGCACCAATTCAAAGCGACGTGGGAAGGCATTTCATATGTAAGTACGGGAATTATTAGTGTAGAAAATGAACTTTTTAGTCTATTTTTTTCAGAGACAGATTGCTCCTGACAGCTTAAGGTACTTCATTAACCATAGCAACGCATGTTAGCAAACGTCGGCGCATGCTAGCTAGCTAAATGACAAAACGCTGACCGCTTGTTGATGTTTATTTAACATGGATGAAGCGGTGATACATCTGTGCAGTTTAACTGATGTTTCTCACACATTTTCTAGTAGTCCTTTCAATATCTGTTGAACACTTATTGAACCATTGACAATGAATGTAGTTAGCATTAGCAGTAGCATTAGCTGCCAGATTAGTACTACATGACTACATGTTGTATACGACAAGGCCACCAGTCAACCCAGTATTTTGTACAGTCAACCACTTCCTGGGTTTATTGTACTAAGAGTCATTTACTGATCTGGACTATATTACCATGTCTTTTTACTGGCTTCGTGGAGGAGTGACTTCACATCAGATTTGATCTGAAATCAGTCGGCAGTATTGTGAACATGTTAAATATGGGATGACGCATTAACTAGTCCAGCTCTACATTCTATTAAATCCACGTCGTGTTGCTCTGTAGTGCAGAGAGGTGAGCAGATATGATTTCATTTAGACAAGTTATGGAAGATTTTATTTCCATTACAGACACCAGAACACAGACTTTTATTTCCATTACAGACACCAGAACACAGACTTTTATTTCCATTACAGACACCAGAACACAGACTTTTATTTCCATTACAGACACCAGAACACAGACTTTTATTTCCATTACAGACACCAGAACACAGACTTTTATTTCCATTACAGACACCAGAACACAGACTTTTATTTCCATTACAGACACCAGAACACAGACTTTTATTTCCATTACAGACACCAGAACACAGACTTTTATTTCCATTACAGACACCAGAACACAGACTTTTATTTCCATTACAGACACCAGAACACAGACTTTTATTTCCATTACAGACACCAGAACACAGACTTTTATTTCATTTAAAAGGAACAGTGGAACAGTGGGTTAACTGGTCTAGGAACAGTGGGTTAACTGGTCTAGGAACAGTGGGTTAACTGGTCTAGGAACAGTGGGTTAACTGGTCTAGGAACAGTTGGTTAACTGGTCTAGGAACAGTGGGGTAACTGGTCTAGGAACAGTGGGTTAACTGGTCTAGGAACAGTGGGGTAACTGGTCTAGGAACAGTGGGTTAACTGGTCTAGGAACAGTGGTGTTAACTGGTCTAGGAACAGTGGGTTAACTGGTCTAGGAACAGTGGGTTAACTGGTCTAGGAACAGTGGGTTAATTAACTGGTCTAGGAACAGTGGGGTAACTGACAGATGTTTACCTTGTCAGCTCGGGGATTCAATCTACCAACCTTTTGGTTACTTACCCAACGCTCTGACCACCAGGCTACCTGCCTCCACCTCAAACCACCAGGCTACCTGCCTCCACCTCAAACCACCAGGCTACCTGCCTCCCCCCTCTAACCACCAGGCTACCTGCCTCCCCCCTCTAACCACTAGGCTACCTGCCTCCCCCTCTAACCACTAGGCTACCTGCCTCCCCCCTCTAACCACCAGGCTACCTGCCTCCCCCCTCTAACCACTAGGCTACCTGCCTCCCCCCTCTAACCACTAGACTACCTGCCTCCCCCCTCTAACCACTAGGCTACCTGCCTCCCCCCTCTAACCACCAGGCTACCTGCCTCCCCCCTCTAACCACTAGGCTACCTGCCTCCCCCCTCTAACCACTAGGCTACCTGCCTCCCCCCTCTAACCACCAGGCTACCCTGCCTCCCCCTCTAACCACTAGACTACCTGCCTCCCCCCTCTAACCACTAGGCTACCTGCCTCCCCCCTCTAACCACTAGGCCACCTGCCTCCCCCCTCTAACCACTAGGCTACCTGCCTCCCCCCTCTAACCACTAGGCTACCTGCCTCCCCCCTCTAACCACTAGGCTACCTGCCTCCCCCCTCTAACCACTAGACTACCTGCCTCCCCCCTCTAACCACTAGGCTACCTGCCTCCCCCCTCTAACCACCAGGCTACCTGCCTCCCCCCTCTAACCACTAGACTACCTGCCTCCCCCCTCTAACCACTAGGCTACCTGCCTCCCCCCTCTAACCACCAGGCTACCTGCCTCCCCCCTCTAACCACTAGGCCACCTGCCTCCCCCCTCTAACCACTAGGCCACCTGCCTCCCCCCTCTAAACAAATCAAATCAAATCAAATGTATTTATATAGCCCTTCTTACATCAGCTGATATCTCAAAGTGCTGTACAGAAACCCAGCCTAAAACCCCAAACAGCAAGCAATGCAGGTGTAGAAGCACGGTGTAAACACTAGGCTACCTGCCTCCCCCCTCTAAACACTAGGTTACCTGCCTCCCCCTCTAATCACTAGGCTACCTGCCTCTAACCACCAGGCTACCTGCTCTAACCAATAGGCTACCTGGCTTCCCCCTCTAACCACTAGGCTACCTGCCACCCCTCTAACCACCAGGCTACCTGTTCTAACCAATAGGCTACCTGCCTCCCCCCTCTAACCACTAGGCTACCTGCTCTAACCACCAGGCTACCTGCCTCCCCCCTCTAAACACTAGGCTACCTGCTCTAACCACCAGGCAACCTGCTCTAACCACCAGGCTACCTGCTCTAACCACCAGGCAACCTGCTCTAACCACCAGGCTACCTGCCTCACCCCTCTAACCACTAGGCTACCTGCTCTAACCACCAGGCTACCTGCCTCCCCCTCTAACCACCAGGCTACCTGCTCTAAACACCAGGCTACCTGCACTAACCACCAGGCGACCTGCTCTAACCACCAGGCGACCTGCTGTAACCACCAGGCTACCTGCTCTAACCACTAGGCTACCTGCCTCCCCCCTCTAACCACCAGGCGACCTGCTCTAACCACCAGGCTACCTGCTCTAACCACTAGGCTACCTGCCTCCCCCCTCTAACCACCAGGCTACCTGCTCTAACCACCAGGCGACCTGCTCTAACCACCAGGCGACCTGCTCTAACCACCAGGCTACCTGCTCTAACCACTAGGCTACCTGCCTCCCCCCTCTAACCACCAGGCTACCTGCTCTAGCCACCAGGCTACCTGCTATAGCCACCAGGCTACCTGCTCTAGCCACCAGGCTACCTGCCTCCCCTTCTAGCCACCAGGCTACCTGCTCTAACCACCATTCTACCTGCTCTAGCCACGAGCTACCTGCTCTAGCCACCAGGCTACCTGCTCTAACCACCAGGTGACCTGCTCTAACCACTAGGCTACCTGCCTCCCCCCTCTAACCACCAGGCTACCTGCACTAACCACCAGGCGACCTGCTCTAACCACCAGGCGACCTGCTGTAACCACCAGGCTACCTGCTCTAACCACTAGGCTACCTGCCTCCCCCCTCTAACCACCAGGCGACCTGCTCTAACCACCAGGCTACCTGCTCTAACCACTAGGCTACCTGCCTCCCCCCTCTAACCACCAGGCTACCTGCTCTAACCACCAGGCGACCTGCTCTAACCACCAGGCGACCTGCTCTAACCACCAGGCTACCTGCTCTAACCACTAGGCTACCTGCCTCCCCCCTCTAACCACCAGGCTACCTGCTCTAGCCACCAGGCTACCTGCTATAGCCACCAGGCTACCTGCTCTAGCCACCAGGCTACCTGCCTCCCCTTCTAGCCACCAGGCTACCTGCTCTAACCACCATTCTACCTGCTCTAGCCACCAGGCTACCTGCTCTAGCCACCAGGCTACCTGCTCTAACCACCAGGTGACCTGCTCTAACCACTAGGCTACCTGCCTCCCCCCTCTAACCACCAGGCTACCTGCTCTAACCACCAGGCTACCTGCTCTAACCACCAGGCTACCTGCTCTAGCCACCAGGCTACCTGCTCTAACCACCAGGCTACCTGCCTCCCCCTCTAACCACCAGGCAACCTGCTCTAACCACCAGGTGACCTGCTCTAACCACTAGGCTACCTGCCTCCCCCCTCTAACCACCAGGCTACCTGCTCTAACCACCAGGCTACCTGCTCTAACCACCAGGCTACCTGCTCTAGCCACCAGGCTACCTGCTCTAACCACCAGGCTACCTGCCTCCCCCTCTAGCCACCAGGCTACCTGCTCTAACCACCAGGCTACATGCCTCCCCCTCTATCCACCAGGCAACCTGCTCTAACCACCAGGTGACCTGCTCTAACCACTAGGCTACCTGCCTCCCCCCTCTAACTACCAGGCTACCTGCCTCCCCCTCTAGCCACCAGGCTACCTGCCTGTAGCCACCAGGCTACCTGCTCTAGCCACCAGGCTACCTGCTCTAGCCACCAGGCTACCTGCTCTAACCACCAGGCTACCTGCCTCCCCCTCTAGCCACCAGGCTACCTGCTCTAACCACCAGGCTACCTGCCTCCCCCTCTAACCACCAGGCTACCTGCTCTAACCACCAGGCTACCTTCCTCCCCCTCTAGCCACCAGGCTACCTGCTCTAACCACCAGGCTACCTGCTCTAGCCACCAGGCTACCTGTTCTAACCACCAGGCTACCTGCTCTAACCACCATTCTACCTGCTCTAACCACCAGGCTACCTGCTCTAGCCACCAGGCTACCTGCTCTAACCACCAGGCTACCTGCTCTAACCACCATTCTACCTGCCTCTAGCCACCAGGCTACCTGCTCTATCCACCAGGCTACCTGCTCTAGCCACCAGGCTACCTGCTCTAACCACCAGGCTACCTGCTCTAACCACCAGGCTACCTGCTCTAGCCACCAGGCTACCTGCTCTAGCCACCAGGCTACCTGCTCTAACCACCAGGCGACCTGCTCTAGCCACCAGGCTACCTGCTCTAGCCACCAGGCTACCTGCTCTAACCACCAGGCTACCTGCCTCCCCCTCTAACCACCAGGCTACCTGCTCTAACCACCAGGCTACCTGCTCTAGCCACCAGGCTACCTGCTCTAACCACCATTCTACCTGCCTCTAGCCACCAGGCTACCTGCCTCTAGCCACCAGGCTACCTGCTCTAACCACCAGGCTACCTGCTCTAACCACCATTCTACCTGCTCTAACCACCATTCTACCTGCCTCTAACCACCAGGCTACCTGCTCTAACCACCATTCTACTTGCTCTAACCACCAGGCTACCTGCTCTAGCCACCAGGCTACCTGTCTCCCCCCTCTAACCACCAGGCTACCTGCCTCCCCCCTCTAACCACCAGGCTACCTGCCTCCCCCCTCTAACCACCAGGCTACCTGCCTCCCCCCTCTAACCACCAGGCTACCTGCCTCCACCTCAAACCACTAGGCTACCTGCCTCCCCCCTCTAACCATTAGGCTACCTGCCTCCCCCCTCTAACCACTAGGCTACCTGCCTCCCCCTCTAACCACCAGGCTACCTGCCTCCCCCCTCTAACCACCAGGCTACCTGCCTCCCCCCTCTAACCACCAGGCTACCCTGCCTCCCCCTCTAACCACTAGACTACCTGCCTCCCCCCTCTAACCACTAGGCTACCTGCCTCCCCCCTCTAACCACCAGGCTACCTGCCTCCCCCCTCTAACCACCAGGCTACCTGCCCCCCCCTCTAACCACCAGGCTACCTGCCTCCCCCCTCTAACCACTAGGCTACCTGCCTCCCCCCTCTAACCACTAGGCTACCTGCCTCCCCCTCTAACCACTAGGCTACCTGCCTCCCCCCTCTAACCACTAGGCTACCTGCCTCCCCCTCTAACCACTAGGCTACCTGCCTCCCCCCTCTAACCACTAGGCTACCTGCCTCCCCCCTCTAACCACCAGGCTACCTGCCTCCCCCCTCTAACCACTAGGCTACCTGCCTCCCCCCTCTAACCACTAGGCTACCTGCCTCCCCCCTCTAACCACCAGGCTACTTGCCTCCCCCCTCTAACCACCAGGCTACTTGGCTCCCCCCTCTAACCACCAGGCTACCTGCTCTAACCACCAGGCTACCTGCTCTAACCACCAGGCGACCTGCTCTAACCACCAGGCTACCTGCTCTAACCACCAGGCTACCTGCTCTAGCCACCAGGCTACCTGCTCTAACCACCAGGCTACCTGCCTCTAGCCACCAGGCTACCTGCCTCTAGCCACCAGGCTACCTGCTCTAACCACCAGGCTACCTGCCTCCCCCTCTAACCACCAGGCAACCTGCTCTAACCACCAGGCTACCTGCCTCTAGCCACCAGGCTACCTGCTCTAGCCACCAGGCTACCTGCTCTAACCACCAGGCTACCTGCTCTATTCACCAGGCTACCTGCTCTAACCACCAGGCTACCTGCTCTAACCACCAGGCTCCCTGTCTAGTGGTACATAGTACTATATGAACTGAACAGAAACCCAAACAAAATGTAATACTGTAAATTCCCATTAATTCCTGGAGGCTGTCTTTTATGACGAGTATCATAACGGTGGACAATGACTTCAGAGCCCCCTGTCATTCGTCTAGTGAATAATACTGTACATTCAGTGTGTTTGGAAAGTATTCAGACCCCTTGACTTTTTCCAAATTTTGTTACTTTACAGACTTATTATGTAACGGCTTTCTTCCTGGGAAGACCAAGGCCCTTCTCCCCCGATTGGTCAGTTTGGCCGGGGGGAGGGGGGGGGGCAGCTCTAGGAAGAGTGCTGGGGGTACTAAACTTCTTCCATTAAAGAATGATGGAGTCCACTGTGTTCTTGGGGATCTTCAATGCTACAGACATTTTTTTGTTCCCAATCCGGAGCTCTACGGACAATTCCTTTGACTTCGTGTCTTGGTTTTTGCTCTGACTTGCACCGTCAACTGTGGAACCTTTATATAGACTGGTGTGAACCTTTCCAGATCATGTCCAAACAATCTAATTAACCACAGGTGGACTCCAAATCAAGTTGTAGAAACATCTCAAGGATGGTTAATGGAAACCGGGTGTACCTGAGCTCAATGTTAAGTCTCATAGCAAAAGGGTCTGAATACTTTTTTATCTTTAATAATAAATGTGAAAACACTTTTTTTTTTTAACTACTTTTGTTTTGTCATATTGGGGTTTTGTGTGAAACCTGATGAGGACGTTTGTTCATTTAATCCTTTTTAGAATAAAGCTGCAACGTATAAAATGCGGAAAGTGTCATGGAGTCTGAATACTCTCCAAATGCTCTTTACAGATACTGTATATCGTTGGTGACAGCAGGGATGACATGGAGAGGATTCTGTCAGTTTAGAACCAGGGCCCAGAGCCCAGAAAGAGAGAGAGAGGGATAAGAGACAGGGGGATATAAACAGTGAGAGAGAGACAGAGAGAGAGAGAGAGAGAGAGGGGGGGATATAGAAAGAGTGAGAGGGGGATATAAAAAGGGAGAGAGAGACAGAGAGAGAGAGAGAGAGAGAGAGAGAGAGAGGGGGGGGGATATAGAAAGAGTGAGAGGGGGATATAAAAAGGGAGAGAGAGAGAGAAAGAGAGAGAGGCAGGGTATAAAAAGAGAGATAGGGACAGAGGGAAAGATTCTGTGGGAGGAGTGTGTGTGTGGTGTTGGCAGCCAGAGAGAAAGCGTGTGTATGTGGGACAGAGAGGAGTGTGTGTGTGGTGTTGGCAGCCAGAGAGAAAGCGTGTGTATGTGGGACAGAGAGGAGTGTGTGTGTGGTGTTGGCAGCCAGAGAGAAAGCGTGTGTTTGTGGGAAAGAGAGGAGAGGAACAGTGAACCCACGGAGGAACAGCTTTGTGAGACGAGCAGGAATATTTGGCTGAGTGCGAGTGAGTGTGTGTGTATATCTGTGTCAGTCTTCTGTAATGAGTTTGGAGTTGGAGGGGAAGTGGTGTTGGAGGGGAGGTGGTGTAGGAGGGGAGGTGGTGTAGGAGGGGAGGTGGTGTTGGAGGGGAGGTGGTGTAGGAGGGGAGGTTCTATTGGAGGGGAGGTGGTGTTGGAGGGGAGGTGGTGTAGGAGGGGAGGTTCTATTGGAGGGGAGGTGGTGTTGGAGGGGAGGTGGTGTAGGAGGGTAGGTTCTATTGGAGGGGAGGTGTTGTTGGAGGGGAGGTGGTGTAGGAGGGTAGGTTCTATTGGAGGGGAGGTTCTATTGGAGGGGAGGTTCTATTGGAGGGGAGGTTCTATTGGAGGGGAGGTGGTGTAGGAGGGGAGGTGGTGTTGGAGGGGAGGTGGTGTTGGAGGGGAGGTGGTATAGTAGGGTAGGTTCTGTTGGAGGGGAGGTGTTGTAGGAGGGGAGGTGGTGTAGGAGGGTAGGTTCTATTGGAGGGGAGGTTCTATTGGAGGGGAGGTTCTATTGAAACATTAGATCTGTAATGTAACAAGACAGAAAACAGAAATACTTTCACATCATAGTTAATTGCTTTGGGCATAAGACACCATATTCCCTATGTGCTGCACTACCCCATAGGGCCCTGGTTCAAAGTAGTGCCCTTTATAGGGAATCGGATGCAGTTTGGGACCCCATCACGGTTAATTGCTCTCGGCATAGGCCACAGTAAAATGCTTATAAGATTAGCTGCTCACTGAATGAATGTGTCATCAGAAAACTGGTTTATATTAAGAATTCTCTCTCTTTCTCTGTCTCTCTCTCTCTCTCTCTCTCTCTGTCTCTCTCACTCTCTCTCTCTTTCTCTCTCTTTCTCTCTCTCTCTGTATGTCTCTCTCTCTCTGTCTGTCTCTCTCTGTCTCTCTCTGTCTCTCTCTCACTCTCTCTCTCTCTCTGTATCTCTCTCTCTCTCTCTCTCTCTCTCTCTCTCTCTGTATCTCTCTCTCTCTCTCTCTCTCTCTCTCTCTCTCTGTATCTCTCTCTCTCTGTATCTCTCTCTCTCTCTCTCTCTCTCTCTCTCTCTCTCTCTCTCTCTCATAATGACTATGTCCCTATTGTAGGTAATTGTTGAGGAGATAATTTTTTACATGTTTTAATTTGATTTGTTTGTGGGAAGAAGTGTGAGAGAAGCACGTTATGTTTTAATCGTCCTTGAAGAACATGTCATAAGGTAAAAAATACATTTAGAAATGAAACATTTTCATAAAAACGGGTTCATTTAAGTCCCACTCCACCTTTTAAATGCTCACACACCCCTCATGGGTACAGCGACACCGACAGAAAAGGTACGTGTCATTGACTCCATGTCCAAAGATCACTACATTATTTGCTCACGTCGTATATAGACTTGTTTCTACTGTATTATTGACTGTATGTTTGTTTTTACTCCATGGGTAACTCTGTGTCGTTGTATGTGTCGAACTGCTTTGCATTATCTTGGCCAGGTCGCAATTGTAAATGAGAACTTGTTCTCAACTAGTTTACCTGGTTAAATAAAGGTGTTCTCAACTAGCCTACCTGGTTAAATAAAGGTGTTCTCAACTAGCCTACCTGGTTAAATAAAGGTGTTCTCAACTAGCCTACCTGGTTAAATAAAGGTGAAATAAATAAAATAAATAAACATTTTAGATTAATCCACTGCATTCATTACAAACATAACAGAGATTTACTGTCTCTCTTTATAACCCAACGTCCACAGGAGGTGGTGGGCCGTTTGATGGTGTTGGTGATAAACTGATGTCCAGGACACTGATGGACATCACCTGATAGGAGAAGGCATAGAGTTATTATATGATCTCTACCAATAATTTGAGATTTCAGAACTGGCCTTCGATGATCGTTTTTGGTTTCGGGTCAAGGTGTAATGAAAAGTTGGTATAAAATATCCCTTCCAAATCCCAAGTGCTTGGATGCCATCAGAAGTGTTGGCATGACTGAGACGTTGCTGAGAATTGATTGTTCTTTCATCAATATTGAAGATGCGATTATTTCCAGTGATGTTTAAAACAAACACATCAAATATTAATGCTGACACCATGCCGAACTTGTCGGGCGCCATCTTGGTTGTTGAGATAGGGGTATCTTTAGTCATGTGTCCTGGGGCCAGCTCCAGAGTATCTTTAGTCAAGTGTCCTGGAGCCAGCTCCAGAGTATCTTTAGTCAAGTGTCCTAGGACCAGCTCCAGGATATCTTTAGGCATGTGCCCTAGGACCAGCTGCAGGGTATCTTTAGGGATGTGTCCTAGGACCAGCTCCAGAGTATCTTTGGGATGTGTCCTAGGGCCAGCTCCAGAGTATCTTTAGTCAAGTGTCCTAGGACCAACTCCAGAGTATCTTTAGTCAAGTGTCCTAGGGCCAGCTCCAGGGTATCTTTAGTCATGTGTCCTAGGACCAGCTCCAGGGTATCTTTAGGGATGTGTCCTAGGGCCAGCTCCAGGGTATCTTTAGTCATGTGTCCTGGGGCCAGCTCCAGGATATCTTTAGGCATGTGCCCTAGGACCAGCTGCAGGGTATCTTTAGGGATGTGTCCTAGGGCCAGCTCCAGAGTATCTTTAGTCAAGTGTCCTAGGACCAGCTCCAGGGTATCTTTAGGGATGTGTCCTAGGGCCAGCTCCAGGGTATCTTTAGGGATGTGTCCTAGGGCAAGCTCCAGAGTATCTTTAGGGATGTGCCCTAGGACCAGCTCCAGAGTATCTTTAGGGATGTGTCCTAGGGCCAGCTCCAGAGTATCTTTAGGGATGTGCCCTAGGACCAGCTCCAGGGTATCTTTAGGGATGTGTCCTGGGACCAGCTCCAGAGTATCTTTAGGGATGTGTCCTAGGACCAGCTCCAGGGTATCTTTAGTCATGTGTCCTGGGACCAGCTCCAGGGTATCTTTAGGGATGTGTCCTAGGGCCAGCTCCAGAGTATCTTTAGGGATGTGTCCTAGGACCAGCTCCAGAGTATCTTTAGGGATGTGCCCTAGGACCAGCTCCAGAGTATCTTTAGGGATGTGTCCTAGGGCCAGCTGTAGAGTATCTTTAGGGATGTGTCCTAGGACCAGCTCCAGAGTATCTTTAGGGATGTGCCCTAGGACCAGCTCCAGAGTATCTTTAGGGATGTGTCCTAGGGCCAGCTGCAGAGTATCTTTAGGGATGTGTCCTAGGACCAGTGCTGTTTTGTTTGATTTAGAGAGGCAGTTTTAACCTCTGCTCCAGTATATGGTTAATCTTTTGTTGAGTAGTTCAGAAAAATATTGGATATACTTTATTGAGGGTACTCGGCATAACCAAGAGATGCAGTGTAACTCTCAGATTATTGTTTTGATAAATATCCTACTTTACCAGTGAACAGATAATAGAGTCCAATCACATTCAATAAAATGAACGTCCTCGTTCTACTTGGCCTTGGAGCTGTATTCACATTACAAATGGCTGAATAGGATTTTGCAGGTCAATGTTTGTGATGAAATGTCAGGTAAGAAGAGAAGGACCAAGAGGAGAAAGAGAAAGTGGAGGAGAGGAGATATACAGGATAAGAGAGAAAGAGAGAGAGAGGAGGAGAGAGAGAGAGAGAGAGAAGAGGAGAGAAAGACAGAGGGAGATAGAGAGGAAGAGAGAAGTGCTCCACGCAGAAAGCAGAAGGTGTTTTATTAATTGTGGTTTTAATGTCCAGATTGTGGGAAGGACACAGCTGTGTCGCTAAAGTGACACACACTCTCTGTCACAAATGAAACCCTATTTCCTTTATAGTGCATAACTTCTGACCAGGGCCCATGAGGACCCAGCCAGAGGATGAGGTGAGACCCAGCCAGACACCCTGGGGATGAGGTGAGACCCAGCCAGACACCCTGGGGATTAGGTGTGACCCAGCCAGACACCCTGGGGATGAGATGAGACCCAGCCAGACACTCTGGGGATGAGGTGAGACCCAGCCAGACACCCTGGGGATGAGGTGAGACCCAGCCAGACACCCTGGGGATGAGGTGAGACCCAGCCAGACATCCTGGGGATGAGGTGAGACCCAGCCAGACACCCTGGGGAGGAGGTGAGACCCAGCCAGACACCCTGGGGAGGAGGTGAGACCCAGCCAGACACCCTGGGGATGAAGTGAGACCCAGCCAGACACCCTGGGGAAGGTGAGACCCAGCCAGACACCCTGGGGAGGAGGTGAGACCCAGCCAGACACCCTGGGGATGAGGTGAGACCCAGCCAGACACCCTGGGGATGAGGTGAGACCCAGCCAGACACCCTGGGCAGGAGGTGAGACTGAGGCATGTTTGTCCTGGACTACACATGGATCATCTGGGCCACCATAGTTTTTGAGTCCACAAGACACTAACTGTCATACAAGTAGAACAGTTTATAAAAACAGGCCTAACTAGGATCACATGCCAGCAAACCAACCCTGTCACCCAGTAAGACAACATCTATTGGTCACAAGAAACCAGTCAGACCCACACCATAACCCACTTACAGCCCATGACCAGCCAGACCCACACCATATCCCACTTACAGCCCATGACCAGCCAGACCCACACCATATCCCACTTACAACCCACGACCAGCCTGACCCACACCATAACCTACAACCCATGACCAGCCAGACCCACACCATATCCCACTAACAACCCATGACCAGACAGACCCACACCATAACCCACTTACAACCCATGACCAGACAGACCCACACCATAACCCACGTACAACCCATGACCAGACAGACCTACACCATAACCCACGTACAACCCATGACCAGCTAGTCCCACACCACAACCCACCTACAACCCATGATCAGCCAGACCCACACCACAACCCATAGACAACCCATGACCAGCCAGACCCACACCATAACCCACTTACAAACCACGACCAGACAGACCCACACCATATCCCACTTTACAACCCATGACCAGCCTGACCCACACCACAACCCACCTTACAACCCATGACCAGCCTGACCCACACCACAACCCAACTTACAACCCATGACCAGCCTGACCCACACCACAACCCACCTTACAACCCATGACCAGCCTGACCCACACCATAACCCACTTACAACCCACGACCAGCCTGACCCACACCATAACCTACAACCCATGACCAGCCAGACCCACACCATATCCCACTTACAACCCACAACCAGCCAGACCCACACCACAACCCACAGACAACCCATGACCAGCCAGACCCACACCATAACCCACTTACAACCCACGACCAGACAGACCCACAAGCATAACCCACTTACAACCCATGACCAGCCTGACCCACACCACAACCCACCTGAACAACCCATGACCAGCCTGACCCACACCACAACCCACCTTACAACCCACAACCAGCCTGACCCACACCACAACCCACCTACAATCCATGACCAGTCAGACCCACACCATAACCTACAATCCATGACCAGTCAGACCCACACCATAACCCACTTACAGCCCATGACCAGCCAGACTCACACCATATCCCACTTACAACCCACGACCAACCTGACCCACTACAACCCACCTTACAACCCACGACCAGCCTGACCCACTACAACCCACCTTACAGCCCACGACCAGCCTGACCCACACCACAACCCACAGACAACCCATGACCAGCCAGTCCCACACCACAACTCACCTTACAACCCACGACCAGTCAGACCCACACCAAAACCCACCTACAACCCACGACCAGCCTGACCCACAACACAACCCACCTTACAACCCACGACCAGCCTGACCCACACCACAACCCAGACCTTTAGGGCCAGTGTTCCAGACCTAGATTAAGACTAGCCCCTAGATTAAGGATAGCCCCTAGATTAAGGATAGCCCCTAGATTAAGGATAGCCCCTAGATTAAGACTAGCCCCTAGATTAAGACTAGCCCCTAGATTAAGGATAGCCCCTAGATTAAGACTAGCCCCTAGATTAAGGATAGCCCCTAGATTAAGGATAGCCCCTAGATTAAGGATAGCCCCTAGATTAAGACTAGCCCCTAGATTAAGGATAGCCCCTAGATTAAGACTAGCCCCTAGATTAAGACTAGCCCCTAGATTAAGACTAGCCCCTAGATTAAGACTAGCCCCTAGATTAAGACTAGCCCCTAGATTAAGGATAGCCCCTAGATTAAGACTAGCCCCTAGATTAAGGATAGCCCCTAGATTAAGGATAGCCCCTAGATTAAGACTAGCCCCTAGATTAAGACTAGCCCCTAGATTAAGACTAGCCCCTAGATTAAGAAAGCATGTTTATTGGAGATTATCCTTTGAAGGTGCTACTTGCTATAGTCCAACACTAGGCTTGATCTGTGTCCAGGAAACTGGCCCTGTAATACTGAAAATCGAACAGATTATTGGTTGAGGATCTAAATCATTGCAGATGTCTAAGAGTCTGCAGGTCCAAAACGTGTATGATCCTGTCCTTGACGACCGAGAATGGTTACGACATTAGTTCTGTGGTTTCAGGAAGCGTTTGGATTGGTTGTTCTCAAGGGCAAGGCAGTAACATGCCTCATTTGAACCGTCAACCTTCTGGATGGCAGGCTGTTGCACACACAGACAGACACACACACACACAGACTCACTCACACACACACACACACACAGACTCACTCACTCACTCACTCACACACACACACACACACACACACACACACACACACACACACACAAACACACACACACACACACACACACACAGACACACACACACACACACACACACACACACACACACACACACACACACACACACACACACAGACACACACACACACACACACACACACACAGACACACACACGCACACACACACACACACACACACACACACACACACACACACACACACACACACACACACACACACACACACACACACACACACACACACACACACACACACACTGCTCTTTAACCAACAAACCACATTAAGAGCATTAATGCATTCAATGACCCTTGTCTTTAACTGTGAAATGAGACATGTCATCCGCAACATCTATAGGCCCGAACGATGCTGATGAGAAAGCTAGTGGTGTGAGTGTGTGTGTTTTGTGTTAACGTGTGTGTTGATATGCAACAGCCCTGAACTAAAATCTCCATGCTCCATAAACCACAAGCCTTGAACCGTGTATCTTTTTAATCATCCTCCTCTTGCCAGATGACACAGTAATGAAAACCTAGATTTTTTTTTCACCCTTCTATTTTTCTCTCCCGTCCGTAAAAAGCCAGAAGGTGTCTGATGGTCTAGTCCGACGAGCCATCTGCGTGTGTGTGTGTGTGTGTGAGTCTGTTTCTGTGTGTGTGTGTGTGTGTGTGTGTGTGTGTGTGTGTGTGTGTGTGTGTGTGTGTGTGTGTGTGTGTGTGTGTGTGTGTGTGTGTGTCTGTGTGTGTGTGAGTGTGTGTGTCTGTGTGAGTGTGTGTGTGTGTGTGTGTGTGAATCTGTGTCAGTGTGTGTGTGTGTGTGTGTGCGTGCGTGCTTGCGAGTGCGAGTGCGTGCGCGTGTGTTTAGGGGAGAGGTCATTATGTCAGACACAGCTCTGATATCTACTACCTCCATTAAAGGGACAGGTGCCAATGGTCCTTCATGGTAAAACGACGACCAGACAGAGAAGATGACAAATGTGTTTGTTTCAGTTTAATGTATGTGTGTCTTTTCCATAATGTTGAATACAGTTAAACCGACAGAGGAAAAGAAAGAAAATATACTGAACAAAATCAGTCAATTTAAATAAATAAATTTGGTCCTAATCTATGGATTTTACATGACTGGGCAGGGGCACAGTCATGGGTGGGCCTGTGAGGGCATAGGCCCACCCACTGAGAAACCAGGCCCAGCCAATCAGAATGTGTTTTGCCCACAAAAAGGGCTTCATTACAGATAGAAATACTCATGAGTTTCATCATCTGTCCGGGTGGCTGGTCTCAGATGATCCCACAGGTGAAGAAGCCTGATGTGGAGGTCCTGGGCTGGCGTGGTTTCACATGGTCTATGGTTGTGGAGGTCCTGGGCTGGCGTGGTTTCACATGGTCTATGGTTGTGGAGGTCCTGGGCTGGCGTGGTTTCACATGGTCTATGGTTGTGGAGGTCCTGGGCTGGCGTGGTTTCACATGGTCTATGGTTGTGGAGGTCCTGGGCTGGCACGGTTTCACATGGTCTACGGTTGTGGAGGTCCTGGGCTGGCGTGGTTTCACATGGTCTATGGTTGTGGAGGTCCTGGGCTGGCGTGGTTTCACATGGTCTATGGTTGTGGAGGTCCTGGGCTGGCGTGGTTTCACATGGTCTATGGTTGTGGAGGTCCTGGGCTGGTGTGGTTTCACATGGTCTATGGTTGTGGAGGTCCTGGGCTGGCGTGGTTTCACATGGTCTATGGTTGTGGAGGTCCTGGGCTGGCGTGGTTTCACATGGTCTATGGTTGTGGAGGTCCTGGGCTGGCGTGGTTTCACATGGTCTATGGTTGTGGAGGTCCTGGGCTGGCGTGGTTTCACATGGTCTATGGTTGTGGAGATCCTAGGCTGGCACGGTTTCACATGGTCTACGGTTGTGGAGGTCCTGGGCTGGCGTGGTTTCACATGGTCTATGGTTGTGGAGGTCCTGGGCTGGCGTGGTTTCACATGGTCTATGGTTGTGGAGGTCCTGGGCTGGCGTGGTTTCACATGGTCTATGGTTGTGGAGGTCCTGGGCTGGTGTGGTTTCACATGGTCTATGGTTGTGGAGGTCCTGGGCTGGCGTGGTTTCACATGGTCTATGGTTGTGGAGGTCCTGGGCTGGTGTGGTTTCACATGGTCTATGGTTGTGGAGGTCCTGGGCTGGCGTGGTTTCACATGGTCTATGGTTGTGGAGGTCCTGGGCTGGCGTGGTTTCACATGGTCTATGGTTGTGGAGGTCCTGGGCTGGCACGGTTTCACATGGTCTATGGTTGTGGAGGTCCTGGGCTGGCGTGGTTTCACATGGTCTACGGTTGTGGAGGTCCTGGGCTGGCGTGGTTTCACATGGTCTATGGTTGTGGAGGTCCTGGGCTGGCGTGGTTTCACATGGTCTACGGTTGTGGAGGTCCTGGGCTGGCGTGGTTTCACATGGTCTATGGTTGTGGAGGTCCTGGGCTGGCACGGTTTCACATGGTCTACGGTTGTGGAGGTCCTGGGCTGGCGTGGTTTCACATGGTCTATGGTTGTGGAGGTCCTGGGCTGGCGTGGTTTCACATGGTCTATGGTTGTGGAGGTCCTGGGCTGGCGTGGTTTCACATGGTCTATGGTTGTGGAGGTCCTGGGCTGGTGTGGTTTCACATGGTCTATGGTTGTGGAGGTCCTGGGCTGGCGTGGTTTCACATGGTCTATGGTTGTGGAGGTCCTGGGCTGGCGTGGTTTCACATGGTCTATGGTTGTGGAGGTCCTGGGCTGGCACGGTTTCACTTGGTCTATGGTTGTGGAGGTCCTGGGCTGGCGTGGTTTCACATGGTCTACGGTTGTGGAGGTCCTGGGCTGGCGTGGTTTCACATGGTCTATGGTTGTGGAGGTCCTGGGCTGGCGTGGTTTCACATGGTCTACGGTTGTGGAGGTCCTGGGCTGGCGTGGTTTCACATGGTCTACGGTTGTGGAGGTCCTGGGCTGGCGTGGTTTCACATGGTCTACGGTTGTGGAGGTCCTGGGCTGGCGTGGTTTCACATGGTCTACGGTTGTGGAGGTCCTGGGCTGGCGTGGTTTCACATGGTCTACGGTTGTGGAGGTCCTGGGCTGGCGTGTTTTCACATGGTCTACGGTTGTGGAGGTCCTGGGCTGGCGTGGTTTCACATGGTCTACGGTTGTGGAGGTCCTGGGCTGGCGTGGTTTCACATGGTCTACGGTTGTGGAGGTCCTGGGCTGGTGTGGTTTCACATGGTCTATGGTTGTGGAGGTCCTGGGTTGGCGTGGTTTCACATGGTCTACGGTCGAGGACGGTTAGACATAATGCCATATTCTCTAAAATGACGTTGGATGCGGCTTATGGTAGAGAAATGAACATTCAATTATCTGGCAACAGCTCTGGTGGGCATTCTTGCAGTCAGCATGCCAATTGCACGCTTCAATCAAAACTTGACACATCTGTGGCGTTGTGTTGTGTGGCTAAACTACACATTTTAGTGTGACATTTTATTGTCCCCAGCACAAGGTGCACCTGTGTAATGATCATGCTGCTTAATTAGCTTCTAGATATGATACACTTGTAAAGTGGATGGATTATCTTGGCAAAAGAGAAATGTTCACTAATGGGGATGTAAACAAATGTGTGAACACATTCTTTTGAGAAATCATCTTTTTTGTGTTTTGGAAAAATGCCGGGGCCTTGTATTTCAGCTCGTGAAATTTGGGACCAAACACTTTACATGTTGTGTTTATATTTATATATTTTTATATCAGTCTCCCAGACATCTTAAGTCCAGTCCACTATGTAAACAACTGTCTCCCAGACATCTTAAGTCCAGTCCACTATGTAAACAACTGTCTCCCAGACATCTTAAGTCCAGTCCACTATGTAAACAACTGTCTCCCAGACATCTTAAGTCCAGTCCACTATGTAAACAACTGTCTCCCAGACATCTTAAGTCCAGTCCACTATGTAAACAACTGTCTCCCAGACATCTTAAGTCCAGTCCACTATGTAAACAACTGTCTCCTAGACATCTTATATCCAGTCCACTATGTAAACAACTGTCTCCTAGACATCTTATATCCAGTCCACTATACTGAGAATCTACCAACGGTTTGTTAAAATTGGTTTATGAGAGAACTTGTACATTACTTTCTGTATCATCGAACCATGTAGAATCAGTCTCTCAATAGACTCTATTCCCTATTTAGTGCACTAATTTAGACTCTATTCCCTATTTAGTGCACGACTTTAGACTCTATTCCCTATTTAGTGCAGTACTTTAGACTCTATTCCCTATTTAGTGCACTACTTTAGACTTTATTCCCTATTTAGTGCACGACTTTAGACTCTATTCCCTATTTAGGGCACTATTTAGACTCTATTCCCTATTTAGTGCACGACTTTAGACTATATTCCCTATTTAGTGCACTACTTTAGACTCTATTCCCTATTTAGTGCACTACTTTAGATACTATCCCCTATTTAGTGCACTACTTTAGACCCTATTCCCTATTCAGTGCACTACTTTAGACTCCATTCTCTATTTAGTGCACTACTGTAGAACCTATTCCCTATTTAGTGCACTACTTTAGACTCTATTCCCTATTTAGTGCACTACTTTAGACCCTATTCCCTATTTAGTGCACTACTTTAAACCCTATTCCCTATTTAGTGCACTATTTTAGACCGTATTCCCTATTTAGTGCACTATTTTAGACCCTATTCCCTATTTAGTGCACTACTTTAGACCCTATTCCCTATTTAGTGCACTACTTTTTGACAATGGTTCACAGGGCTCAAGTCAAAGGTAGTGCTTTTATAATAGGGAATAGGGTGCTATTTGGAATGGAGACTCTAGCAGAGAGGTCATTGGGAAAGGTGACCTGTATCTTTATGACCAAGGGATTCAATTGGAAATGGTATCTTACTGTAATCACATGGTAATAACTAAAGCCCTGCATGGTGATGTTACACAGTTGCACCTCTAGCGGACTGATAGAGAGAGATTCTTCTTCACTTCCACCTCTTCCTGTCTGAAGTTACACGGATATTTGATCAAACCGGAGAAACATCTGATAATGAATGGGCATTGAACGAGTTGAGCAATCTGAAAACTTCTTGAATTGGACTCATCTGTAGACATCGGGTGTGTCCCGAAAGTGCACCCTGTTTCCTAAGTAGTGTACTCCGTTTTGACCAGGGACCACTGTATAGAATATGGTACCGTTTGGGTCACTGCCATACAAACCTTAATGGAAAACAACCTACACACCGAACAGCCCACCTCCCAGAATCCATTTCCACTTTGGAAGAAAAGAGTGGGATAATGTGAAACATTGTTTTCTTATCTTCCTGTCTTGAGTGGATCGGGATTTCAGTCGTGGGATGACAAATCACTGGGATGCACAGATTAAACATTCATCAGCGGGGGGGTAGTAGTAATTGTTTATTTTTTTTTGTGCAGAAGTGTTGTCGCAAAAAAACAACAACAAAAACCCCACCAGATATTTAATGTATCACCGTAGATGTTGGATAACATCTGGTGCTGCCTCAGAAATCTCACAGGCACAAGCGTTCCGCGCTGATACTGTGTTTCGGGAACATTGTAATTACAAATAAATCCTGCGCCGTGGTCGGCTGTTTGGCGCCGCATCCGCCCCTCCCTTTCGCTCCTGATGCCCCGACACAGCCTACAGATCAGATTAACCGGGGAGCGAGAGGTGTTCCTGTTATCTGGTTTACTGTCCGATGTGAGACGTGTTCCTGTTATCTGGTTTACTGTCTGATGTGAGACTCAGATTAGGGATTGGGATGTTAGACTGGATTGGACATGCAGAGAAACATCAGGACAGATTAGGGATTGGGATGTTAGACAGGATTGGACATGCAGAGAAACATCAGGACAGATTAGGGATTGGGATGAAGGACAGGATTGGACATGCAGAGAAACATCAGGACAGATTAGGGATTGGGATGTTAGACATGATTGGACATGCAGAGAAACATCAGGACAGATTAGGGATTGGGATGTTAGACAGGATTGGACATGCAGAGAAACATCAGGACAGATTAGGGATTGGGATGTTAGACAGGATTGGACATGCAGAGAAACATCAGGACAGATTAGGGATTGGGATGTTAGACAGGATTGGACATGCAGAGATACATCAGGACAGATTAGGGATTGGGATGTTAGACAGGATTGGACATGCAGAGAAACATCAGGACAGATTAGGGATTGGGATGTTAGACAGGATTGGACATGCAGAGAAACATCAGGACAGATTAGGGATTGGGATGTTAGACAGGATTGGACATGCAGAGAAACATCAGGACAGATTAGGGATTGGGATGTTAGACAGGATTGGACATGCAGAGAAACATCAGGACAGATTAGGGATTGGGATGTTAGACAGGATTGGACATGCAGAGAAACATCAGGACAGATTAGGGATTGGGATGTTAGACAGGATTGGACATGCAGAGAAACATCAGGACAGATTAGGGATTGTGATGTTAGACAGGATTGGACATGCAGAGAAACATCAGGACAGATTAGGGATGGCGATGTTAGACAGGATTGGACATGCAGAGAAACATCAGGACAGATTAGGGATGGCGATGTTAGACAGGATTGGACATGCAGAGAAACATCAGGACAGATTAGGGATTGGGATGTTAGACAGGATTGGACATGCAGAGAAACATCAGGACAGATTAGCTCGTTCACACACCAGAAGAAACAGTAGTGGACTGTGTCAGTTTGCATGTTATTAAGGAATATATTAAATTATATTATATTAAAGCCGCATTAAGGAAACATAGATAGTGTTTCTGGTCCAGATATAATCTACCATAAAGCCAATTAAAGTTCATGAAATTACAGCGAGTGTCACGTTCTGACCCTAGTTCGCCTGTTATTTCTTTGTTTTAGTTGGTCAGGACGTGAGTTGGGTGGGTATTCTGTTTTTTTAACAGTGTTGTAGGATCACAGTGTTGTAGGATCACAGTGTTGTAGGATCACAGTGTTGTAGGATCACAGTGTTGTAGGATCACAGTGTTGTAGGATCACAGTGCTGTAGGATCACAGTGTTGTAGGATCACAGCGCTGTAGGATCACAGTGTTGTAGGATCACAGTGTTGTAGGATCACAGTGTTGTAGGATCACAGTGTTGTAGGATCACAGTGCTGTAGGATCACAGTGCTGTAGGATCACAGTGCTGTAGGATCACAGTGTTGTAGGATCACAGTGCTGTAGGATCACAGTGTTGTAGGATCACAGCGCTGTAGGATCACAGTGTTGTAGGATCACAGTGTTGTAGGATCACAGTGTTGTAGGATCACAGTGTTGTAGGATCACAGTGCTGTAGGATCACAGTGCTGTAGGATCACAGTGCTGTAGGATCACAGTGTTGTAGGATCACAGTGCTGTAGGATCACAGTGTTGTAGGATCACAGTGCTGTAGGATCACAGTGTTGTAGGATCACAGCCCTGTAGGATCACAGTGCTGTAGGATCACATTGCTGTAGGATCACAGTGCTGTAGGATCACAGTGCTGTAGGATCACAGTGTCCTAGGATCACAGTGTTGTAGGACCACAGTGCTGTAGGACCACAGTGCTGTAGGATCACAGTGTTCTAGGATCACAGTGCTGTAGGATCACAGTGCTGTAGGATCACAGTGCTGTAGGACCACAGTGCTGTAGGATCACAGTGTTCTAGGATCACAGTGCTGTAGGATCACAGTGCTGTAGGATCACAGTGTTGTAGGATCACAGTGTTGTAGGATCACAGTGTTGTAGGATCACAGTGTTGTAGGATCACAGTGTTGTAGGATCACAGTGTTGTAGGATCACAGTGTTGTAGGATCACAGTGCTGTAGGATCACAGTGCTGTAGGATCACAGTGCTGTAGGATCACAGTGTTGTAGGATCACAGTGCTGTAGGATCACAGTGTTGTAGGATCACAGTGCTGTAGGATCACAGTGTTGTAGGATCACAGCCCTGTAGGATCACAGTGCTGTAGGATCACATTGCTGTAGGATCACAGTGCTGTAGGATCACAGTGCTGTAGGATCACAGTGTCCTAGGATCACAGTGTTGTAGGACCACAGTGCTGTAGGACCACAGTGCTGTAGGATCACAGTGTTCTAGGATCACAGTGCTGTAGGATCACAGTGCTGTAGGATCACAGTGCTGTAGGACCACAGTGCTGTAGGATCACAGTGTTCTAGGATCACAGTGCTGTAGGATCACAGTGCTGTAGGATCACAGTGTTGTAGGATCACAGTGTTGTAGGATCACAGTGTTGTAGGATCACAGTGTTGTAGGATCACAGTGTTGTAGGATCACAGTGCTGTAGGATCACAGTGTTGTAGGATCACAGCGCTGTAGGATCACAGTGTTGTAGGATCACAGTGTTGTAGGATCACAGTGCTGTAGGATCACAGTGCTGTAGGATCACAGTGTTGTAGGATCACAGTGCTGTAGGATCACAGTGTTGTAGGATCACAGCGCTGTAGGATCACAGTGTTGTAGGATCACAGTGTTGTAGGATCACAGTGTTGTAGGATCACAGTGCTGTAGGATCACAGTGCTGTAGGATCACAGTGCTGTAGGATCACAGTGTTGTAGGATCACAGTGCTGTAGGATCACAGTGTTGTAGGATCACAGTGCTGTAGGATCACAGTGTTGTAGGATCACAGCCCTGTAGGATCACAGTGCTGTAGGATCACATTGCTGTAGGATCACAGTGCTGTAGGATCACAGTGCTGTAGGATCACAGTGTCCTAGGATCACAGTGTTGTAGGACCACAGTGCTGTAGGACCACAGTGCTGTAGGATCACAGTGTTCTAGGATCACAGTGCTGTAGGATCACAGTGCTGTAGGATCACAGTGCTGTAGGACCACAGTGCTGTAGGATCACAGTGTTCTAGGATCACAGTGCTGTAGGATCACAGTGCTGTAGGACCACAGTGCTGTAGGATCACAGTGTTGTAGGATCACAGTGCTGTGGGATCACAGTGCTGTAGGATAACAGCCCTGTAGGATCACAGTGTTGTAGGACCACAGTGCTGTAGGATCACAGTGTTGTAGGATCACAGTGTTTTAGGCTCAAAGGTCTGTAGGATCACAGCCCTGTAGGATCACAGTGCTGTAGGATCACAGTGCTGTAAGATCACAGAGCTGTAGGATCACAGTGCTGTAGGATCACAGTGTTGTAGGATCACAGCCCTGTAGGATCTTAGTGTTGTAGGACCACAGTGCTGTAGGATCACAGTGTTGTTGCGCTGAATTAAAGTCTCTCCAAATCCACCAATATCCCCCATTTTATAGTCATCTGTGATTACAGCGATGTACTAGGTTCCCAGAGGAGATCAGCACATGAATACAAGTTATCAAGGAATGAATTATATTTCAATGACTGGCAATAGAGCTTGATCATTTCTGGTGAGAAGTTAAATTAATATGAAATTAGTTCATTTAAAAAGTATCAGTCTTGATGATTATAGTCTAGATGTAAATGGACAATTTATTAGCATGAGGATTTCACTGGCTACAGAACGGACGTCACATCTCCAAGCTAATTCCAGAACAGAACGGAGGTCACATCTCCAAGCTAATTCCAGAACAGAACGGAGGTCACATCTCCAAGCTAATTCCAGAACAGAACGGAGGTCACATCTCCAAGCTAATTCCAGAACGGACGTCACATTCCCAAGCTAATTCCAGAACAGAACAGAGGTCACGTCTCTAAGCTAATTCCAGAACAGAACAGAGGTCACGTCTCCAAGCTAATTCCAGAACAGATCTGACCTTACATTCTCAAGATAATTCCAGAACAGAACTGACCTTACATTCCCAAGATAATTCCAGAACAGAAGACCCAGTTACCCTAGATGTTCACATCCAGTAGAATTAGGAGTGTGATTAGACATACTTTAAGAAGGACGGTGAAATTTCATCTCAGTAGACGGTAGATTGATACTGAAACACAGTCACCATATGGAGGAGCATTTCCTCACTATCTCAAATACAAATCTCATTTGTCCACAGACGACAAGGGCTCTGGTCAAAAGCAGTGCACTATGAAGGGAATAGGGTGCCATTTGGGGAGTAGACAAACTGTCATATCCGAGTCCGCGACACACGCATCAATTTCAATATTGCTGCAATCAAGTTGCAAATGATCAGAGAATGTCCCTCTATAAAGAGGAGATCAAGGAACATTCTTAATCCTGGTGATTACCGCATTCTCCATGCCTCTTCAGAGACTGGAACCAGGAGAGAGAGGGGGGGGGGCAGAAAGAGAGACACACAGAGAGAGAGAGAGAGAGAGAGAGAGGGGATAGGAAGGGAGAACGAGAGAGAGAGAGATAGAGAAGAGGAGAGGAGAGAGAGGATGAGAGAGAGAGGGAGAGAGAGAGAGAGAGAGAGAGAGAGAGAGAGGATAGGAAGGGAGAATGAGAGAGAGAGAGATAGAGAAGAGGAGAGGAGAGAGAGAGGATGAGAGAGAGAGGGAGGGAGAGAGAGAGTGAGAGAGAGAGGGGAAGAGAGAGAGTGAGAGAAAGAGGAAGAGAGAAGAGGAGAGAAGATAGAGAGAGGAAGAGAGGAAGAAAGAGCGTGAGAGAGAGATAGATAGAAAGAGAAAGAGAGAGAGAAGAGGAGAGGAGAGAGAGAGGAAGAGAGAGAGGGGGAGGGAGAGAGAGAGAGTGAGAGAGAGACAGAGACAGAGAGAGAGACAGAGACAGAGAGTAATAGATAGCGATATATAGCAAATCTGAAATAAACCATCAATTAATGGACTTAAAACAAATACCTTCTGTCGTTGATCAACCCCCATGTCATGATTAGACACTGACAAACACACCTTCTGTAGTTGATCAACCCCATGTCATGATTAGACACTGACAAACACACCTTCTGTAGTTGATCAACCCCATGTCATGATTAGACACTGACAAACACACCTTCTGTCGTTGATCAACCCCATGTCATGATTAGACACCCACAAACACACCTTCTGTCGTTGATCAACCCCATGTCATGATTAGACACTGACAAACACACCAATCTCTTTCATCTTTTCTTTAAACAATATCTTGTTGTTTGGCTGTTTATTACTACAGTACCAGTCAATAGTTTGGACACACCTACTCATTCAAAGGTTTAGAACACCTACTCATTCAAAGGTTTAGAACACCTACTCATTCAAAGGTTTAGAACACCTACTCATTCAAAGGTTTAGAACACCTACTCATTCAAAGGTTTAGAACACCTACTCATTCAAAGGTTTAGAACACCTACTCATTCAAAGGTTTAGAACACATACTCATTCAAAGGTTTAGAACACCTACTCATTCAAAGGTTTAGAACACCTACTCATTCAAAGGTTTAGAACACCTACTCATTCAAAGGTTTAGAACACCTACTCATTCAAAGGGTTTAGAACACCTACTCATTCAAAGGTTTAGAACACCTACTCATTCAAAGGTTTAGAACACCTACTCATTCAAAGGTTTAGAACACCTACTCATTCAAAGGTTTAGAACACCTACTCATTCAAAGGTTTAGAACACCTACTCATTCAAAGGGTTTAGAACACCTACTCATTCAAAGGTTTAGAACACCTACTCATTCAAAGGTTTAGAACACCTACTCATTCAAAGGTTTAGAACACCTACTCATTCAAAGGTTTAGAACACCTACTCATTCAAAGGTTTAGAACACCTACTCATTCAAAGGTTTAGAACACCTACTCATTCAAAGGTTTAGAACACCTACTCATTCAAAGGTTTAGAACACCTACTCATTCAAAGGTTTAGAACACCTACTCATTCAAAGGTTTAGAACACCTACTCATTCAAAGGTTTAGAACACCTACTCATTCAAAGGTTTAGAACACCTACTCATTCAAAGGTTTAGAACACCTACTCATTCAAAGGTTTAGAACACCTACTCATTCAAAGGTTTAGAACACCTACTCATTCAAAGGTTTAGAACACCTACTCATTCAAAGGTTTAGAACACCTACTCATTCAAAGGTTTAGAACACCTACTCATTCAAAGGTTTAGAACACCTACTCATTCAAAGGTTTTTCTTTATTTGTACTATTTTCTACATTGTGGAATAATAGTGAAGACATCAAGGCTATGAAATAACACGTATGGAATCATGTAGTAAACAAACAAAAGTGGTTAAACAAATCCAAATATATTTTATATTTGTCACGGCTGATGAAAGTAGAGGACCAAGGTGCTGCGTGGTGAGCCTACGTTTTCTTTATTTGAATCAAAACCAAACTAAACACTACAAAAACAAACCGTGAAGCTCACAAACAAAGGGCTCCAAACAAAGTCGACCCCCCCCATGCACACAGGTGGGAAAAGGGTACCTAAGTATGGTTCCCAATCAGAGAAAAACAATAGACAGCTGTCCCTGATTGAGAACCATACCCGGCCAAAACACAAAGAAATAGAAAACATAGAATGCCCACCCCAACTCACGCCCCGACCAAACCAAAACAGAGACATAAAAAGGATCTCTAAGGTCAGGGCGTGACAATATTTGAGATGATTTAAAGTAGCCACCCTTTGCCTTGATGATAGCACACACTTTTACATTCTCTCAACCAACTTAATGAGGTAGTCACCTGGAATGCATTTCAATTAACAGGTGTGACTTGATAAACATTAATTTGTGGAATTTCTTTCCTTCTTAATGTGTTTGAGCCAATCAGATGTGTTGTGACAAGGTAGGGGTGGGATACAGAAGATATTCCTATTTGGTAAAAGACCAAGTCCATAATATGGCAAGAACAGCTCAAATAAGCAAAGAGAAACAACAGTCAATCATTACTTTAAGACCTGATCAGTCGATACAGACAATTCCAGGAACTTTGAACGTTTCTTCAAGAAGCGCCATCGCAAAAACCATCAAGCGCGATGATGAAACTGGCTCTCAGGAGGACCGTCACAGGAAAGGAAGACCCAGAGTTACCTCTGCTGCAGAGGACACGTTCACCTCAGTTAACTGTCTCTCAGGAGGACCGCCACAGGAAAGGAAGACCCAGAGTTACCTCTGCTGCAGAGGACACGTTCACCTCAGTTAACTGTCTCTCAGGAGGACCGCCACAGGAAAGGAAGACCCAGAGTTACCTCTGCTGCAGAGGACATGTTCACCTCAGTTAACTGTCTCTCATGAGGACCGCCACAGGAAAGGAAGACCCAGAGTTACCTCTGCTGCAGAGGACACGTTCACCTCAGTTAACTGTCTCTCATGAGGACCGCCACAGGAAAGGAAGACCCAGAGTTACCTCTGCTGCAGAGGATAAGTTCATTAGAGTTACCTGTCTCTCAGGAGGACCGCCACAGGAAAGGAAGACCCAGTGTTACCTCTGCTGCAGAGGATAAGTTCATTAGAGTTACCTGTCTCTCAGGAGGACCGCCACAGGAAAGGAAGACCCAGTGTTACCTCTGCTGCAGAGGATAAGTTCATTAGAGTTACCTGTCTCTCAGGAGGACCGCCACAGGAAAGGAAGACCCAGTGTTACCTCTGCTGCAGAGGATAAGTTCATTAGAGTTACCTGTCTCTCAGGAGGACCGCCACAGGAAAGGAAGACCCAGTGTTACCTCTGCTGCAGAGGATAAGTTCATTAGAGTTACCTGTCTCTCAGGAGGACCGCCACAGGAAAGGAAGACCCAGAGTTACCTCTGCTGCAGAGGATAAGTTCATTAGAATAACTGCAGCCCAAATAGATGCAAGTGTCCAAACTTTTGACTGGTACTATACATTGTATTCCAAACATGGGTTCTCCCATGGTCATACAGCCTGTTTGCAAGATAAAATATTTTTGTTTAGTTGGAAATTGTAATTCAAGGATGAGAAATTGTAAACAAGCAGCAAAGTGTCTGTACTGGAAATAACTCCCTATTCCTTATGGTCAACATGGTTAAATAACTCCCTATTCCTTATGGTCAACATGGTTAAATAACTCCCCATTCCTTATGGTCAACATGGTCAAATAACTCCCTATTCCTTCTGGTCAACATGGTCAAATAACTCCCTATTCCTTATGGTCAACATGGTTAAATAACTCCCTATTCCTTATGGTCAACATGGTTAAATAACTCCCTATTCCTTATAGTCAACATGGTTAAATAACTCCCTATTCCTTATGGTCAACATGGTTAAATAACTCCCTATTCCTTATGGTCATCATGGTTAAATAACTCCCTATTCCTTATGGTCAACATGGTTAAATAACTCCCTGTTCCTTATGGTCAACATGGTTAAATAACTCCCTATTCCTTATGGTCAACATGGTTAAATAACTCCCTATTCCTTATAGTCAACATGGTTAAATAACTACCTATTCCTTATAGTCAACATGGTTAAATAACTCCCTGTTCCTTATGGTCAACATGGTTAAATAACTCCCTGTTCCTTATGGTCAACATGGTTAAATAACTCCCTGTTCCTTATGGTCAACATGGTTAAATAACTCCCCATTCCTTATGGTCAACATGGTTAAATAACTCCCTATTCCTTATGGTCAACATGGTTAAATAACTCCCTATTCCAGATAGTCAACAGAAGTGACTCTAAAGGGAATGGGGCTCCATGATGGACACAGAAGTCTCCTTCCACTGTTCTGGCGGTCAGCAGGACTCACGTCTCCTCATTGCAAAGAGAGAGACAGAGAGAAAGGGGGGGGGGAAACTATATATTTTTTCACATTGAGTGACTCAATTTCACGCTCCATTGCCATATCTGGGGCGACGCTCCATGAAAATCGGTTCAAATATGGGATTTCAGTAAAACAGTATTTTGAAAACTCCTGTGATATGTGGCAGTATTACTTTTCTTCTATTTTGAGAGATTAGATCATTATGTGTGTAGACAGAGACAGTAGAGGTGGTAGTACCTGGTTAGTCTGGTCTCTATAAAGGGGACAGCAGGCTACAGACAGAGACAGTAGAGGTGGTAGTACCTGGTTAGTCTGGTCTCTATAAAGGGGACAGCAGGCTACAGACAGAGACAGTAGAGGTGGTAGTACCTGGTTAGTCTCTATAAAGGGGACAGCAGGCTACAGACAGAGACAGTAGAGGTGGTAGTACCTGGTTAGTCTCTATAAAGGGGACAGCAGGCTACAGACAGAGACAGTAGAGGTGGTAGTACCTGGTTAGTCTCTATAAAGGGGACAGCAGGCTACAGACAGAGACAGTAGAGGTGGTAGTACCTGGTTAGTCTGGTCTCTATAAAGGGGACAGCAGGCTACAGACAGAGACAGTAGAGGTGGTAGTACCTGGTTAGTCTCTATAAAGGGGACAGCAGGCTACAGACAGAGACAGTAGAGGTGGTAGTACCTGGTTAGTCTCTATAAAGGGGACAGCAGGCTACAGACAGAGACAGTAGAGGTGGTAGTACCTGGTTAGTCTCTATAAAGGGGACAGCAGGCTACAGACAGAGACAGTAGAGGTGGTAGTACCTGGTTAGTCTGGTCTCTATAAAGGGGACAGCAGGCTGCAGACAGAGACAGTAGAGGTGGTAGTACCTGGTTAGTCTGGTCTCTATAAAGGGGACAGCAGGCTACAGACAGAGACAGCAGAGGTGGTAGTACCTGGTTAGTCTCTATAAATGGGACAGCAGGCTACAGACAGAGACAGTAGAGGTGGTAGTACCTGGTTAGTCTGGTCTCTATAAAGGGGACAGCAGGCTACAGACAGAGACAGTAGAGGTGGTAGTACCTGGTTAGTCTGGTCTCTATAAAGGGGACAGCAGGCTACAGAGAGAGACAGTAGAGGTGGTAGTACCTGGTTAGTCTCTATAAAGGGGACAGCAGGCTACAGACAGAGACAGTAGAGGTGGTAGTGCCTGGTTAGTCTGGTCTCTATAAAGGGGACAGCAGGCTACAGACAGAGACAGTAGAGGTGGTAGTACCTGGTTAGTCTGGTCTCTATAAAGGGGACAGCAGGCTACAAACAGAGACAGTAGAGGTGGTAGTACCTGGTTAGTCTCTATAAATGGGACAGCAGGCTACAGACAGAGACAGTAGAGGTGGTAGTACCTGGTTAGTCTCTATAAATGGGACAGCAGGCTGCAGACAGAGACAGTAGAGGTGGTAGTACCTGGTTAGTCTGGTCTCTATAAAGGGGACAGCAGGCTACAGACAGAGACAGTAGAGGTGGTAGTACCTGGTTAGTCTGGTCTCTATAAAGGGGACAGCAGGCTACAGACAGAGACAGTAGAGGTGGTAGTACCTGGTTAGTCTGGTCTCTATAAAGGGGACAGCAGGCTACAGACAGAGACAGTAGAGGTGGTAGTACCTGGTTAGTCTCTATAAATGGGACAGCAGGCTACAGACAGAGACAGTAGAGGTGGTAGTACCTGGTTAGTCTGGTCTCTATAAAGGGGACAGCAGGCTACAGACAGAGACAGTAGAGGTGGTAGTACCTGGTTGGTCTGGTCTCTATAAAGGGGACAGCAGGCTACAGACAGAGACAGTAGAGGTGGTAGTACCTGGTTAGTCTGGTCTCTATAAAGGGGACAGCAGGCTACCGACAGAGACAGTAGAGGTGGTAGTACCTGGTTAGTCTGGTCTCTATAAAGGGGACAGCAGGCTACAGAGAGAGACAGTAGAGGTGGTAGTACCTGGTTAGTCTCTATAAAGGGGACAGCAGGCTACAGACATAGACAGTAGAGGTGGTAGTGCCTGATTAGTCTGGTCTCTATAAAGGGGACAGCAGGCTACAGACAGAGACAGTAGAGGTGGTAGTACCTGGTTAGTCTGGTCTCTATAAAGGGGACAGCAGGCTGCAGACAGAGTCAGTAGAGGTGGTAGTACCTGGTTAGTCTGGTCTCTATAAAGGGGACAGCAGGCTACAGACAGAGACAGTAGAGGTGGTAGTACCTGGTTAGTCTGGTCTCTATAAAGGGGACAGCAGGCTACAGACAGAGACAGTAGAGGTGGTAGTACCTGGTTAGTCTGGTCTCTATAAAGGGGACAGCAGGCTACAGACAGAGACAGTAGAGGTGGTAGTGCCTGGTTAGTCTGGTCTCTATAAAGGGGACAGCAGGCTACAGACAGAGACAGTAGAGGTGGTAGTACCTGGTTAGTCTGGTCTCTATAAAGGGGACAGCAGGCTACAAACAGAGACAGTAGAGGTGGTAGTACCTGGTTAGTCTATAAATGGGACAGCAGGCTACAGACAGAGACAGTAGAGGTGGTAGTACCTGGTTAGTCTCTATAAATGGGAAAGCAGGCTGCAGACAGAGACAGTAGAGGTGGTAGTACCTGGTTAGTCTGGTCTCTATAAAGGGGACAGCAGGCTACAGACAGAGTCAGTAGAGGTGGTAGTACCTGGTTAGTCTGGTCTCTATAAAGGGGACAGCAGGCTACAGACAGAGACAGTAGAGGTGGTAGTACCTGGTAAATCTGGTCTCTATAAAGGGGACAGCAGGCTACAGACAGAGACAGTAGAGGTGGTAGTACCTGGTTAGTCTGGTCTCTATAAAGGGGACAGCAGGCTACAGAGAGAGACAGTAGAGGTGGTAGTACCTGGTTAGTCTCTATAAAGGGGACAGCAGGCTACAGACATAGACAGTAGAGGTGGTAGTACCTGGTTAGTCTGGTCTCTATAAAGGGGACAGCAGGCTACAGACAGAGACAGTAGAGGTGGTAGTAGCTGGTTAGTCTGGTCTCTATAAAGGGGACAGCAGGCTACAGACAGAGACAGTAGAGGTGGTAGTACCTGGTTAGTCTGGTCTCTATAAAGGGGACAGCAGGCTACAGACAGAGACAGTAGAGGTGGTAGTACCTGGTTAGTCTGGTCTCTATAAAGGGGACAGCAGGCTACAGACAGAGACAGTAGAGGTGTTAGTACCTGGTTAGTCTCTATAAAGGGGACAGCAGGCTACAGACAGAGACAGTAGAGGTGGTAGTACCTGGTTAGTCTGGTCTCTATAAAGGGGGCAGCAGGCTACAGACAGAGACAGTAGAGGTGGTAGTACCTGGTTAGTCTCTATAAAGGGGACAGCAGGCTACAGACAGAGTCAGTAGAGGTGGTAGTACCTGGTTAGTCTCTATAAAGGGGACAGCAGGCTACAGACAGAGACAGTAGAGGTGGTAGTACCTGGTTAGTCTGGTCTCTATAAAGGGGACAGCAGGCTACAGACAGAGACAGTAGAGGTGGTAGTACCTGGTTAGTCTGGTTTCTATAAAGGGGACAGCAGGCTACAGACAGAGACAGTAGAGGTGGTAGTACCTGGTTAGTCTCTATAAAGGGGACAGCTGGCTACAGACAGAGTCAGTAGAGGTGGTAGTACCTGGTTAGTCTCTATAAAGGGGACAGCAGGCTACAGACAGAGACAGTAGAGGTGGTAGTACCTGGTTAGTCCTGTCTCTATAAAGGGGGCAGCAGGCTACAGACAGAGACAGTAGAGGTGGTAGTACCTGGTTAGTCTCTATAAAGGGGACAGCAGGCTACAGACAGAGACAGTAGAGGTGGTAGTACCTGGTTAGTCTGGTCTCTATAAAGGGGACAGCAGGCTACAGACAGAGACAGTAGAGGTGGTAGTACCTGGTTAGTCTCTATAAAGGGGACAGCAGGCTACAGACAGAGTCAGTAGAGGTGGTAGTACCTGGTTAGTCTGGTCTCTATAAAGGGGACAGCAGGCTACAGACAGAGACAGTAGAGGTGGTAGTACCTGGTTAGTCTCTATAAAGGGGACAGCAGGCTACAGACAGAGTCAGTAGAGGTGGTAGTACCTGGTTAGTCTGGTCTCTATAAAGGGGACAGCAGGCTACAGACAGAGACAGTAGAGGTGGTAGTACCTGGTTAGTCTGGTCTCTATAAAGGGGACAGCAGGCTACAGACAGAGTCAGTAGAGGTGGTAGTACCTGGTTAGTCTGGTCTCTATAAAAGGGACAGCAGGCTACAGACAGAGACAGTAGAGGTGGTAGTACCTGGTTAGTCTCTATAAAGGGGACAGCAGGCTACAGACAGAGTCAGTAGAGGTGGTAGTACCTGGTTAGTCTCTATAAAGGGGACAGCAGGCTACAGACAGAGTCAGTAGAGGTGGTAGTACCTGGTTAGTCTCTATAAAGGGGACAGCAGGCTACAGACAGAGACAGTAGAGGTGGTAATACCTGGTTAGTCTGGTCTCTATAAAGGGGACAGCAGGCTACAGACAGAGTCAGTGGAGGTGGTAGTACCTGGTTAGTCTGGTCTCTATAAAGGGGACAGCAGGCTACAGACAGAGACAGTAGAGGTGGTAGTACCTGGTTAGTCTGGTCTCTATAAAGGGGACAGCAGGCTACAGACAGAGACAGTAGAGGTGTTAGTACCTGGTTAGTCTCTATAAAGGGGACAGCAGGCTACAGACAGAGACAATAGAGGTGGTAGTACCTGGTTAGTCTCTATAAAGGGGACAGCAGGCTACAGACAGAGACAGTAGAGGTGGTAGTACCTGGTTAGTCTGGTCTCTATAAAGGGGACAGCAGGCTGCAGACAGAGTCAATAGAGGTGGTAGTACCTGGTTAGTCTCTATAAAGGGGACAGCAGGCTACAGACAGAGACAGTAGAGGTGGTAGTACCTGGTTAGTCTGGTCTCTATAAAGGGGACAGCAGGCTACAGACAGAGACAGTAGAGGTGGTAGTACCTGGTTAGTCTGGTCTCTATAAAGGGGACAGCAGGCTACAGACAGAGACAGTAGAGGTGGTAGTACCTGGTTAGTCTGGTCTCTATAAAGGGGACAGCAGGCTACAGACAGAGACAGTAGAGGTGGTAGTACCTGGTTAGTCTCTATAAAGGGGACAGCAGGCTACAGACAGAGACAGTAGAGGTGGTAGTACCTGGTTAGTCTGGTCTCTATAAAGGGGACAGCAGGCTACAGACAGAGTCAGTAGAGGTGGTAGTACCTGGTTAGTCTCTATAAAGGGGACAGCAGGCTACAGACAGAGACAGTAGAGCTGGTAGTACCTGGTTAGTCTGGTCTCTATAAAGGGGACAGCAGGCTACAGACAGAGACAGTAGAGGTGGTAGTACCTGGTTAGTCTGGTCTCTATAAAGGGGACAGCAGGCTACAGACAGAGACAGTAGAGGTGGTAGTACCTGGTTAGTCTGGTCTCTATAAAGGGGACAGCAGGCTACAGACAGAGACAGTAGAGGTGGTAGTACCTGGTTAGTCTCTATAAAGGGGACAGCAGGCTACAGACAGAGACAGTAGAGGTGGTAGTACCTGGTTAGTCTGGTCTCTATAAAGGGGACAGCAGGCTACAGACAGAGACAGTAGAGGTGGTAGTACCTGGTTAGTCTGGTCTCTATAAAGGGGACAGCAGGCTACAGACAGAGACAGTAGAGGTGGTAGTACCTGGTTAGTCTCTATAAAGGGGACAGCAGGCTACAGACAGAGTCAGTAGAGGTGGTAGTACCTGGTTAGTCAATATAAAGGGGACAGCAGGCTACAGACAGAGACAGTAGAGGTGGTAGTACCTGGTTAGTCTGGTCTCTATAAAGGGGACAGCAGGCTACAGACAGAGACAGTAGAGGTGGTAGTACCTGGTTAGTCTCTATAAAGGGGACAGCAGGCTACAGACAGAGTCAGTAGAGGTGGTAGTACCTGGTTAGTCTCTATAAAGGGGACAGCAGGCTACAGACAGAGACAGTAGAGGTGGTAGTACCTGGTTAGTCTCTATAAAGGGGACAGCAGGCTACAGACAGAGACAGTAGAGGTGGTAGTACCTGGTTAGTCTGGTCTCTATAAAGGGGACAGCAGGCTACAGACAGAGACAGTAGAGGTGGTAGTACCTGGTTAGTCTCTATAAAGGGGACAGCAGGCTACAGACAGAGACAGTAGAGGTGGTAGTACCTGGTTAGTCTGGTCTCTATAAAGGGGACAGCAGGCTACAGAGAGAGACAGTAGAGGTGGTAGTACCTGGTTAGTCTCTATAAAGGGGACAGCAGGCTACAGACATAGACAGTAGAGGTGGTAGTGCCTGGTTAGTCTGGTCTCTATAAAGGGGACAGCAGGCTACAGACAGAGACAGTAGAGGTGGTAGTACCTGGTTAGTCTGGTCTCTATAAAGGGGACAGCAGGCTGCAGACAGAGTCAGTAGAGGTGGTAGTACCTGGTTAGTCTGGTCTCTATAAAGGGGACAGCAGGCTACAGACAGAGACAGTAGAGGTGGTAGTACCTGGTTAGTCTGGTCTCTATAAAGGGGACAGCAGGCTACAGACAGAGACAGTAGAGGTGGTAGTACCTGGTTAGTCTGGTCTCTATAAAGGGGACAGCAGGCTACAGACAGAGACAGTAGAGGTGGTAGTACCTGGTTAGTCTGGTCTCTATAAAGGGGACAGCAGGCTACAGACAGAGACAGTAGAGGTGGTAGTACCTGGTTAGTCTGGTCTCTATAAAGGGGACAGCAGGCTACAAACAGAGACAGTAGAGGTGGTAGTACCTGGTTAGTCTATAAATGGGACAGCAGGCTACAGACAGAGACAGTAGAGGTGGTAGTACCTGGTTAGTCTCTATAAATGGGACAGCAGGCTGCAGACAGAGACAGTAGAGGTGGTAGTACCTGGTTAGTCTGGTCTCTATAAAGGGGACAGCAGGCTACAGACAGAGTCAGTAGAGGTGGTAGTACCTGGTTAGTCTGGTCTCCATAAAGGGGACAGCAGGCTACAGACAGAGACAGTAGAGGTGGTAGTACCTGGTTAGTCTGGTCTCTATAAAGGGGACAGCAGGCTACAGACAGAGACAGTAGAGGTGGTAGTACCTGGTTAGTCTGGTCTCTATAAAGGGGACAGCAGGCTACAGAGAGAGACAGTAGAGGTGGTAGTACCTGGTTAGTCTCTATAAAGGGGACAGCAGGCTACAGACAGAGACAGTAGAGGTGGTAGTACCTGGTTAGTCTGGTCTCTATAAAGGGGACAGCAGGCTACAGACAGAGACAGTAGAGGTGGTAGTAGCTGGTTAGTCTGGTCTCTATAAAGGGGACAGCAGGCTACAGACAGAGACAGTAGAGGTGGTAGTACCTGGTTAGTCTGGTCTCTATAAAGGGGACAGCAGGCTACAGACAGAGACAGTAGAGGTGGTAGTACCTGGTTAGTCTGGTCTCTATAAAGGGGACAGCAGGCTACAGACAGAGACAGTAGAGGTGTTAGTACCTGGTTAGTCTCTATAAAGGGGACAGCAGGCTACAGACAGAGACAGTAGAGGTGGTAGTACCTGGTTAGTCTGGTCTCTATAAAGGGGGCAGCAGGCTACAGACAGAGACAGTAGAGGTGGTAGTACCTGGTTAGTCTCTATAAAGGGGACAGCAGGCTACAGACAGAGACAGTAGAGGTGGTAGTACCTGGTTAGTCTGGTCTCTATAAAGGGGACAGCAGGCTACAGACAGAGACAGTAGAGGTGGTAGTACCTGGTTAGTCTCTATAAAGGGGACAGCAGGCTACAGACAGAGACAGTAGAGGTGGTAGTACCTGGTTAGTCTGGTCTCTATAAAGGGGACAGCAGGCTACAGACAGAGACAGTAGAGGTGGTAGTACCTGGTTAGTCTGGTCTCTATAAAGGGGACAGCAGGCTACAGACAGAGACAGTAGAGGTGGTAGTACCTGGTTAGTCTGGTCTCTATAAAGGGGACAGCAGGCTACAGACAGAGACAGTAGAGGTGGTAGTACCTGGTTAGTCTGGTCTCTATAAAGGGGACAGCAGGCTACAAACAGAGACAGTAGAGGTGGTAGTACCTGGTTAGTCTATAAATGGGACAGCAGGCTACAGACAGAGACAGTAGAGGTGGTAGTACCTGGTTAGTCTCTATAAATGGGACAGCAGGCTGCAGACAGAGACAGTAGAGGTGGTAGTACCTGGTTAGTCTGGTCTCTATAAAGGGGACAGCAGGCTACAGACAGAGTCAGTAGAGGTGGTAGTACCTGGTTAGTCTGGTCTCTATAAAGGGGACAGCAGGCTACAGACAGAGACAGTAGAGGTGGTAGTACCTGGTTAGTCTGGTCTCTATAAAGGGGACAGCAGGCTACAGACAGAGACAGTAGAGGTGGTAGTACCTGGTTAGTCTGGTCTCTATAAAGGGGACAGCAGGCTACAGAGAGAGACAGTAGAGGTGGTAGTACCTGGTTAGTCTCTATAAAGGGGACAGCAGGCTACAGACATAGACAGTAGAGGTGGTAGTACCTGGTTAGTCTGGTCTCTATAAAGGGGACAGCAGGCTACAGACAGAGACAGTAGAGGTGGTAGTAGCTGGTTAGTCTGGTCTCTATAAAGGGGACAGCAGGCTACAGACAGAGACAGTAGAGGTGGTAGTACCTGGTTAGTCTGGTCTCTATAAAGGGGACAGCAGGCTACAGACAGAGACAGTAGAGGTGGTAGTACCTGGTTAGTCTGGTCTCTATAAAGGGGACAGCAGGCTACAGACAGAGACAGTAGAGGTGTTAGTACCTGGTTAGTCTCTATAAAGGGGACAGCAGGCTACAGACAGAGACAGTAGAGGTGGTAGTACCTGGTTAGTCTGGTCTCTATAAAGGGGGCAGCAGGCTACAGACAGAGACAGTAGAGGTGGTAGTACCTGGTTAGTCTCTATAAAGGGGACAGCAGGCTACAGACAGAGACAGTAGAGGTGGTAGTACCTGGTTAGTCTGGTCTCTATAAAGGGGACAGCAGGCTACAGACAGAGACAGTAGAGGTGGTAGTACCTGGTTAGTCTCTATAAAGGGGACAGCAGGCTACAGACAGAGTCAGTAGAGGTGGTAGTACCTGGTTAGTCTCTATAAAGGGGACAGCAGGCTACAGACAGAGACAGTAGAGGTGGTAGTACCTGGTTAGTCTGGTCTCTATAAAGGGGACAGCAGGCTACAGACAGAGACAGTAGAGGTGGTAGTACCTGGTTAGTCTGGTCTCTATAAAGGGGACAGCAGGCTACAGACAGAGACAGTAGAGGTGGTAGTACCTGGTTAGTCTCTATAAAGGGGACAGCAGGCTACAGACAGAGTCAGTAGAGGTGGTAGTACCTGGTTAGTCTCTATAAAGGGGACAGCAGGCTACAGACAGAGACAGTAGAGGTGGTAGTACCTGGTTAGTCTGGTCTCTATAAAGGGGGCAGCAGGCTACAGACAGAGACAGTAGAGGTGGTAGTACCTGGTTAGTCTCTATAAAGGGGACAGCAGGCTACAGACAGAGACAGTAGAGGTGGTAGTACCTGGTTAGTCTGGTCTCTATAAAGGGGACAGCAGGCTACAGACAGAGACAGTAGAGGTGGTAGTACCTGGTTAGTCTCTATAAAGGGGACAGCAGGCTACAGACAGAGTCAGTAGAGGTAGTAGTACCTGGTTAGTCTGGTCTCTATAAAGGGGACAGCAGGCTACAGACAGAGACAGTAGAGGTGGTAGTACCTGGTTAGTCTGGTCTCTATAAAGGGGACAGCAGGATACAGACAGAGACAGTAGAGGTGGTAGTACCTGGTTAGTCTCTATAAAGGGGACAGCAGGCTACAGACAGAGTCAGTAGAGGTGGTAGTACCTGGTTAGTCTGGTCTCTATAAAGGGGACAGCAGGCTACAGACAGAGACAGTAGAGGTGGTAGTACCTGGTTAGTCTGGTCTCTATAAAGGGGACAGCAGGCTACAGACAGAGTCAGTAGAGGTGGTAGTACCTGGTTAGTCTGGTCTCTATAAAGGGGACAGCAGGCTACAGACAGAGACAGTAGAGGTGGTAGTACCTGGTTAGTCTCTATAAAGGGGACAGCAGGCTACAGACAGAGTCAGTAGAGGTGGTAGTACCTGGTTAGTCTCTATAAAGGGGACAGCAGGCTACAGACAGAGTCAGTAGAGGTGGTAGTACCTTGTTAGTCTCTATAAAGGGGACAGCAGGCTACAGACAGAGACAGTAGAGGTGGTAATACCTGGTTAGTCTGGTCTCTATAAAGGGGACAGCAGGCTACAGACAGAGTCAGTGGAGGTGGTAGTACCTGGTTAGTCTGGTCTCTATAAAGGGGACAGCAGGCTACAGACAGAGACAGTAGAGGTGGTAGTACCTGGTTAGTCTGGTCTCTATAAAGGGGACAGCAGGCTACAGACAGAGACAGTAGAGGTGTTAGTACCTGGTTAGTCTCTATAAAGGGGACAGCAGGCTACAGACAGAGACAATAGAGGTGGTAGTACCTGGTTAGTCTCTATAAAGGGGACAGCAGGCTACAGACAGAGACAGTAGAGGTGGTAGTACCTGGTTAGTCTGGTCTCTATAAAGGGGACAGCAGGCTGCAGACAGAGTCAATAGAGGTGGTAGTACCTGGTTAGTCTCTATAAAGGGGACAGCAGGCTACAGACAGAGACAGTAGAGGTGGTAGTACCTGGTTAGTCTGGTCTCTATAAAGGGGACAGCAGGCTACAGACAGAGACAGTAGAGGTGGTAGTACCTGGTTAGTCTGGTCTCTATAAAGGGGACAGCAGGCTACAGACAGAGACAGTAGAGGTGGTAGTACCTGGTTAGTCTGGTCTCTATAAAGGGGACAGCAGGCTACAGACAGAGACAGTAGAGGTGGTAGTACTTGGTTAGTCTGGTCTCTATAAAGGGGACAGCAGGCTACAGACAGAGTCAGTAGAGGTGGTAGTACCTGGTTAGTCTCTATAAAGGGGACAGCAGGCTACAGACAGAGACAGTAGAGCTGGTAGTACCTGGTTAGTCTGGTCTCTATAAAGGGGACAGCAGGCTACAGACAGAGACAGTAGAGGTGGTATAACCTGGTTAGTCTGGTCTCTATAAAGGGGACAGCAGGCTACAGACAGAGACAGTAGAGGTGGTAGTACCTGGTTAGTCTGGTCTCTATAAAGGGGACAGCAGGCTACAGACAGAGACAGTAGAGGTGGTAGTACCTGGTTAGTCTCTATAAAGGGGACAGCAGGCTACAGACAGAGACAGTAGAGGTGGTAGTACCTGGTTAGTCTGGTCTCTATAAAGGGGACAGCAGGCTACAGACAGAGACAGTAGAGGTGGTAGTACCTGGTTAGTCTGGTCTCTATAAAGGGGACAGCAGGCTACAGACAGAGACAGTAGAGGTGGTAGTACCTGGTTAGTCTCTATAAAGGGGACAGCAGGCTACAGACAGAGTCAGTAGAGGTGGTAGTACCTGGTTAGTCAATATAAAGGGGACAGCAGGCTACAGACAGAGACAGTAGAGGTGGTAGTACCTGGTTAGTCTGGTCTCTATAAAGGGGACAGCAGGCTACAGACAGAGACAGTAGAGGTGGTAGTACCTGGTTAGTCTCTATAAAGGGGACAGCAGGCTACAGACAGAGTCAGTAGAGGTGGTAGTACCTGGTTAGTCTCTATAAAGGGGACAGCAGGCTACAGACAGAGACAGTAGAGGTGGTAGTACCTGGTTAGTCTCTATAAAGGGGACAGCAGGCTACAGACAGAGACAGTAGAGGTGGTAGTACCTGGTTAGTCTGGTCTCTATAAAGGGGACAGCAGGCTACAGACAGAGACAGTAGAGGTGGTAGTACCTGGTTAGTCTCTATAAAGGGGACAGCAGGCTACAGACAGAGACAGTAGAGCTGGTAGTACCTGGTTAGTCTGGTCTCTATAAAGGGGACAGCAGGCTACAGACAGAGACAGTAGAGGTGGTAGTACCTGGTTAGTCTGGTCTCTATAAAGGGGACAGCAGGCTACAGACAGAGACAGTAGAGGTGGTAGTACCTGGTTAGTCTGGTCTCTATAAAGGGGACAGCAGGCTACAGACAGAGACAGTAGAGGTGGTAGTACCTGGTTAGTCTGGTCTCTATAAAGGGGACAGCAGGCTACAGACAGAGTCAGTAGAGGTGTTAGTACCTGGTTAGTCTGGTCTCTATAAAGGGGACAGCAGGCTACAGACAGAGACAGTAGAGGTGGTAGTACCTGGTTAGTCTCTATAAAGGGGACAGCAGGCTACAGACAGAGTCAGTAGAGGTGGTAGTACCTGGTTATTCAATATAAAGGGGACAGCAGGCTACAGACAGAGACATTAGAGGTGGTAGTACCTGGTTAGTCTGGTCTCTATAAAGGGGACAGCAGGCTGCAGACAGAGTCAATAGAGGTGGTAGTACCTGGTTAGTCTCTATAAAGGGGACAGCAGGCTACAGACAGAGACAGTAGAGGTGGTAGTACCTGGTTAGTCTGGTCTCTATAAAGGGGACAGCAGGCTACAGACAGAGTCAGTAGAGGTGGTAGTACCTGGTTAGTCTCTATAAAGGGGACAGCAGGCTACAGACAGAGACAGTAGAGCTGGTAGTACCTGGTTAGTCTGGTCTCTATAAAGGGGACAGCAGGCTACAGACAGAGACAGTAGAGGTGGTAGTACCTGGTTAGTCTGGTCTCTATAAAGGGGACAGCAGGCTACAGACAGAGACAGTAGAGGTGGTAGTACCTGGTTAGTCTGGTCTCTATAAAGGGGACAGCAGGCTACAGACAGAGACAGTAGAGGTGGTAGTACCTGGTTAGTCTGGTCTCTATAAAGGGGACAGCAGGCTACAGACAGAGACAGTAGAGGTGGTAGTACCTGGTTAGTCTGGTCTCTATAAAGGGGACAGCAGGCTACAGACAGAGACAGTAGAGGTGGTAGTACCTGGTTAGTCTGGTCTCTATAAAGGGGACAGCAGGCTACAGACAGAGTCAGTAGAGGTGGTAGTACCTGGTTAGTCTGGTCTCTATAAAGGGGACAGCAGGCTACAGACAGAGACAGTAGAGGTGGTAGTACCTGGTTAGTCTCTATAAAGGGGACAGCAGGCTACAGACATAGTCAGTAGAGGTGGTAGTACCTGGTTAGTCTCTATAAAGGGGACAGCAGGCTACAGACAGAGTCAGTAGAGGTGGTAGTACCTGGTTAGTCTCTATAAAGGGGACAGCAGGCTACAGACAGAGACAGTAGAGGTGGTAATACCTGGTTAGTCTGGTCTCTATAAAGGGGACAGCAGGCTACAGACAGAGTCAGTAGAGGTGGTAGTACCTGGTTAGTCTGGTCTCTATAAGGGGACAGCAGGCTACAGACAGAGATAGTAGAGGTGGTAGTACCTGGTTAGTCTCTATAAAGGGGACAGCAGGCTACAGACAGAGACAATAGAGGTGGTAGTACCTGGTTAGTCTCTATAAAGGGGACAGCAGGCTACAGACAGAGACAGTAGAGGTGGTATTACCTGGTTAGTCTGGTCTCTATAAAGGGGACAGCAGGCTACAGACAGAGACAGTAGAGGTGGTAGTACCTGGTTAGTCTCTATAAAGGGGACAGCAGGCTACAGACAGAGACAGTAGAGGTGGTAGTACCTGGTTAGTCTGGTCTCTATAAAGGGGACAGCAGGCTGCAGACAGAGTCAATAGAGGTGGTAGTACCTGGTTAGTCTCTATAAAGGGGACAGCAGGCTACAGACAGAGACAGTAGAGGTGGTAGTACCTGGTTAGTCTGGTCTCTATAAAGGGGACAGCAGGCTACAGACAGAGACAGTAGAGGTGGTAGTACCTGGTTAGTCTGGTCTCTATAAAGGGGACAGCAGGCTGCAGACAGAGTCAATAGAGGTGGTAGTACCTGGTTAGTCTCTATAAAGGGGACAGCAGGCTACAGACAGAGACAGTAGAGGTGGTAGTACCTGGTTAGTCTGGTCTCTATAAAGGGGACAGCAGGCTACAGACAGAGACAGTAGAGGTGGTAGTACCTGGTTAGTCTGGTCTCTATAAAGGGGACAGCAGCTACAGACAGAGACAGTAGAGGTGGTAGTACCTGGTTAGTCTGGTCTCTATAAAGGGGACAGCAGGCTGTAGATGTAACGGCTCTCTTCTATCTCCTCCTCTGACGAAGATGTAGAACAAGGATCGGATCAAAATGCAGCGTGATGATGATGCATGATATATTTTATTGACGGAAAACCTATACATACAGAAACTACAAAACTAACGAAATGAAATAATGAAAACCAGTAGGTTACCAGGACAGTGGTAGGTTACCAGGACAGTGGTAGGTTACCAGGACAGTGGTAGGTTACCAGGACAGTGGTAGGTTACCAGGACAGTGGTAGGTTACCAGGACTGGGTTATGTTTAACCTTCTGCTGAGGTTACCAGGACTGTAGACGGCAGGATGCAGCCCAGCGTCTGGTTGAATATATGCTAGAGGTGTGGCTGGACACTGACAGGACGGGAGGAGGGTGCCGTGTGTGTGTATGTGTGCACGGTGTTGTGAGTGTGTGTTTGAGAGTGTGGCTGTGTTTGCGGTCATTAAATAATCATCGAGCGTCTGACTTTGTTAAAATCAGATATGGTGAGGCCTCTTTGTCTCGTGGGTGACATTTTGATCTCTGCTTTGTCATTAGTCAGTGATGTGATGAAATTTCCATAGGGCTAATTCACCTGTCTGCTGACAACATCTTTCTTTTTCTTTCCCGGAGACAACCGTCTTTAATATTTAGAGCAGTACTTTCTCCAATGCCCTTCAACTGTACGCTAGCCCTCCTGCCTGCAGTATTAATGTATTCTTAATGGGAGAGACTCTATAAACGAGACCGTGGCTCTTTAACGTGCTCCAGCATAGCTGTTATTCCCACGTTAGCCATAATAGTCTTTATTACCTTTTCAATCATGTTCGGGCCCTGGTGTTAATTGTTCCACGGGCCAAGGACTTTGTTAACTGGGTCCTGATTTTGATTCCCTGGGGTGTTCTATGTTCAGGTTTCATCGAGACTCGGGGAGGGAGTCTCCTTCCTCTCTCTCTCTCTCGTTTAGTTCTGGTTTTAACCAACAATTCTTTGATTGGATTAATGCTGCTGTTCTGTTTCATCTCCTTTCTACTGGGTTTGTTTCTGTGTGTTTGTAGCATGTAGTGTGTAGTGTGTAGTGTGTAGTGTATAGTGTATAGTGTATAGTGTGTAGTGTATAGTGTATAGTGTATAGTGTATAGTGTAGCGTGTAGTGTGTATAGCATGTAGTGTGTAGTGTGTAGTGTATAGTGTATAGTGTAGCGTGTAGTGTGTATAGCATGTAGTGTGTAGTGTATAGTGTATAGTGTATAGCATGTAGTGTGTAGTGTATAGTGTATAGTGTAGCGTGTAGTGTGTATAGCATGTAGTGTGTAGTGTATAGTGTATAGTGTAGCGTGTAGTGTGTATAGCATGTAGTGTGTAGTGTGTAGTGTATAGTGTATAGTGTATAGCATGTAGTGTGTAGTGTGTAGTGTATAGTGTATAGTGTATAGCATGTAGTGTGTAGTGTATAGTGTATAGCATGTAGTGTGTAGTGTATAGTGTATAGTGTAGCGTGTAGTGTGTATAGCATGTAGTGTGTAGTGTGTAGTGTATAGTGTATAGTGTAGCGTGTAGTGTGTATAGCATGTAGTGTGTAGTGTATAGTGTATAGTGTATAGCATGTAGTGTGTAGTGTATAGTGTATAGTGTAGCGTGTAGTGTTTATAGCATGTAGTGTGTAGTGTATAGTGTATAGTGTAGCGTGTAGTGTGTATAGCATGTAGTGTGTAGTGTGTAGTGTATAGTGTATAGTGTAGCGTGTAGTGTGTATAGCATGTAGTGTGTAGTGTGTAGTGTATAGTGTATAGTGTAGCGTGTAGTGTGTATAGCATGTAGTGTGTAGTGTGTAGTGTATAGTGTATAGTGTATAGCATGTAGTGTGTAGTGTGTAGTGTATAGTGTATAGTGTAGCGTGTAGTGTGTATAGCATGTAGTGTGTAGTGTGTAGTGTATAGTGTATAGTGTATAGCATGTAGTGTGTAGTGTGTAGTGTATAGTGTATAGTGTATAGCATGTAGTGTGTAGTGTATAGTGTATAGCATGTAGTGTGTAGTGTATAGTGTATAGTGTAGCGTGTAGTGTGTATAGCATGTAGTGTGTAGTGTATAGTGTATAGTTTATAGTGTATAGCATGTAGTGTGTAGTGTATAGTGTATAGCATGTAGTGTGTAGTGTATAGTGTATAGTGTAGCGTGTAGTGTGTAGCGTGTAGCGTATAGCGTGTAGTGTACAGCGTATAGCGTGTAGTGTGTCGTGTGTAGTGTGTAGTGTGTAGTGTGCAGTGTGTAGTGTGTAGTGTGTAGTGTATAGTGTGCAGTGTGTAGCGTGTAGCTTGTTGTGTGTAGTGTGTAGTGTATTGTGTATAGTGTGCAGTGTGTAGTGTGTAGTGTGTAGTGTATAGTGTATAGTGTATAGTGTGCAGTGTATAGTGTGCAGTGTGTAGTGTGTAGTGTATAGTGTATAGTGTGTGTGCAGTTTGTAGTGTGTAGTGTGTAGTGTTTAGTATGTGTGTAGAGTGTGTGTAGTGTGTAGTGTGTGTGCAGTTTGTAGTGTGTAGTGTGTGTGCAGTTTGTAGTGTGTAGTGTATAGTGTATAGTTTATAGTGTGTAGTGTGTAGTGTGTAGTGTGTAGTGTGTAGTGTGTAGTGTGTTGTGTGTATGCAGAGTGTGTGTAGTGTGTGTAGTGTGTGTAGTGTGTAGTGTGTTGTGTGTTGTGTGTATGCAGAGTGTGTAGTGTAGAGTGTATAGTGTATGGTTTATAGTGTGTAGTGTGTAGTGTGTTGTGTGTATGCAGAGTGTGTGTAGGGTGTGTAGTGTGCAGCGCTGTAGAGTACTTCAGTAAAAAATACTTTAAAGTACTAGTGAAGTAGTTTGTGTTTGTTAAGTATATGTTTTACTTATTCCCCCGGTACTGCTGCTCTTTCTGTGCACCAGTTCCGGAGCTCTACTTCGCCGACCTTCTACGCGTCACTGAACTGGATCACCAGCACCAACCCCAGGACTGTCTTGTGTCATTACGCACACATGGTTACCAATTCCCCCTGATTAGGATGTTATATGTGCCCTCTGTTCCCCATTGTCTTGTCGGTTATTGTTCCCCGTTTCCGTTGGTCTTGTGAGTACCTGTGTTTTGTGGTTTCGGCTTTCGTGCAAGCGTGTTTTGTGTACTCGTTATTACGGGTCTCGTCCCGTGTATTGTGTACTCGGTACTATGGATCTCATCCCGTGTATTGTCATTACGGGACTCATCCCGTGTATTGTGTACTCTGTACTATGGATCTCGTCCCGTGTATTGTCAATACGGGTCTCATCCCGTGTATTGTGTACTCGGTACTATGGATCTCGTCCCGTGTATTGTCATTACGGGTCTCGTCCCGTGTATTGTGTACTCGTTATTACGGGTCTCGTCCCGTGTATTGTGTACTCGGTACTATGGATCTCGTCCTGTGTATTGTCATTACGGGTCTCATCCTGTGTATTGTCATTACGTGTCTCATCCCGTGTATTGGTCATTACGGGTCTCGTCCCGTGTATTGTCATTATGGGTCCTCGTCCCGTGTGTTGTTATACTGGTCTCATCCCGTATATTGTGTACTCGGTACTATGGATCTCGTCCCGTGTATTGTCATTACGGATTCATCCCGTGTATTGTGTACTCGTTACTACGGGTCTCATCCCCGTGTATTGTGTACTCAGTTATTACGGGTCTCGTCCCGTGTATTGTCATTACGGGTCTCGTCCCGTGTATTGTCATTACGGGTCTCATCCCGTGTATTGTCATTACGGGTCTCATCCCGTGTATTGTCCTTATGGGTCTCATCCCGTGTATGTCATTACGGGTCTCATCCTGTTATTGTCATTACGGGTCTCATCCCGTGTATTGTCATTACGGGTTTCATCCCGTGTATTGTCATTACGGGTTTCATCCCGTGTATTGTCATTACGGGTCTCATCCCGTGTATTGTCATTACGGGTCTACTCCCGTGTATTGTCATTACGGGTCTCGTCCCGTGTATTGTTATTAAGGGTCTCGTCCCGTGTATTGTCATTACGGGTCTCGTCCCGTGTATTGTGTACTCATTATTACGGGTCTCGTTCCCGTGTATTGTCATTACGGGTCTCGTCCCGTGTATTGTCATTACGGGTCTCATCCCGTGTATTGTCATTACGGGTTCTCGTCCCGTGTATTGTGTACTCTGTAATATGGATCTTGTCCCCGTGTATTCATTAGAGGTTTTTACCTCTTCCCTGTGTGTTTGTATACATTTTGGGCTTCGTCCCCCTGCCTTTTCAGGTCACGTTGTATTTTAGGGTGGAGTATTAAAACCCCTCTATGATGTATTCAGTCTCCAATCATTTATACAACGTGACAACATGTAGTCAACTATACTTCAATACATTCCTAAACAACAAAAAGTACTCTTAACATTTTTAAAGCTTAGCAGAACAGGAACATGGTCCAATTCCAGCATTTATCTGGAGAACATCCCTGGTCATTTCTTTTTTATTTTACCTTTATTTAACCAGGCAAGTCAGTTAAAAGAAGAAATTCTTATTTTCAATGACGGCCTAGGAACAGTGGGTTAACTGCCTGTTCAGGGGCAGAACACCAGATTTGTACCTTGTCAGCTCGGGGATATGAACTTGCAACCTTTCGGTTACTAGTCCAATGCTCTAACCACTAGGCTACCCTGCCTCCTCTACACTCTAACCACTAGGCTACCCTGCCGCCTCTACACTCTAACCACTAGGCTACCCTGCCGCCTCTACACTCTAACCACTAGGCTACCCTGCCTCCTCTACACTCTAACCACTAGGCTACCCTGCCGCCCCTCCACTCTAACCACTAGGCTACCTGCCTCCTCTACACTCTAACCACTAGGCTACCCTGCCGCCTCTACACTCTAACCACTAGGCTACCTGCCTCCTCTACACTCTAACCACTAGGCTACCCTGCCGCCTCTACACTCTAACCATTAGGCTACCTGCCTCCTCTACACTCTAACCACTAGGCTACCTGCCTCCTCTACACTCTAACCACTAGGCTACCTGCCTCCTCTACACTCTAACCACTAGGCTACCTGCCTCCTCTACACTCTAACCACTAGGCTACCTGCCTCCTCTACACTCTAACCACTAGGCTACCCTGCCGCCTCTCCACTCTAACCACTAGGCTACCTGCCGCCCCTCCACTCTAACCAATAGGCTACCCTGCCGCCCAGGTCCTTCCTGCTGCCTCACAAAACGCAGATGCTTTGTTTCTACATTTTGTCTGAGTGTTGGGGTGCGACGCTGGATATCCGGCAATGTAAAACAAAAACAAAAATAAATGGTGAAATCTGGTTTAATTAACATAAGGAATTTGAAATGATTTAACTTTTGATATTTGAGTATATTTGTGTAATTACATTTACTTTTGATATATTTAATAGCAAATACTTTTAGACTTCTACTCAAGTACGATATTACTAGGTGGCCTTCTATTAAGGTATCTACTTCTACTCAGTACGATATTACTAGGTGGCCTTCTATTAAGGTATCTACTTCTACTCAGTACGATATTACTAGGTGGCCTTCTATTAAGGTATCTACTTCTACTCAGTACGATATTACTAGGTGGCCTTCTATTAAGGTATCTACTTTTACTCAGTACGATATTACTAGGTGGCCTTCTATTAAGGTATCTACTTCTACTCAGTACGATATTACTAGGTGGCCTTCTATTAAGGTACTCAGTACGATATTACTAGGTGGCCTTCTATTAAGGTATCTACTTTTACTCAGTACGATATTACTAGGTGGCCTTCTATTAAGGTATCTACTTCTACTCAGTACGATATTACTAGGTGGCCTTCTATTAAGGTACTCAGTACGATATTACTAGGTGGCCTTCTATTAAGGTATCTACTTCTACTCAGTACGATATTACTAGGGCCTTCTATTAAGGTATCTACTTTTACTCGGTACGATATTACTAGGTGGCTTTCTATTAAGGTATCTACTTCTACTCAGTACGATATTACTAGGTGGCCTTCTATTAAGGTATCTACTTCTACTCAAGTACGATATTACTAGGTGGCCTTCTATTAAGGTATCTACTTCTACTCAGTACGATATTACTAGGTGGCCTTCTATTAAGGTATCTACTTTTACTCAGGTTTGACAATTGGGTACTTTTTCCACCACTGGTTGTGTGTGTGTGTGTGTGTAGTGGTGTGTGTGTGTGGTGTGTGTGTAGTGTAGTGTAGTGTAGTGTGTGTGTGTGTGTAGTGTAGTGTAGTGTAGTGTAGTGTAGTGTAGTGTGTGTGTAGTGTTGTGTAGTGTACTGTAGTGTAGTGTGTGTGTGTGTGTGCGTGCGTGCGTGTGTGCGTGCGTGTGTGCGTGCGTGGGTGTGTGTGTGTGTGTGTGTGTGTGTGGTGTGTAATGTGCAATGCGTAGTGCGTGTGTGTGTGGTGTGTGTGTGTGTGTGTGGTGTGTAATGTGCAATGCGCAGTGCGTGTGTGTGTGGTGTGTAGTGTGTAGTGTGTAGTGTGCAATGCGTGGTGTGTGTGCAGTGTGCAGTGTGTAGTGTGTAGTGTGCAGTGTGTAGTGTGTAGTGTGTAGTGTGCAATGCGCAGTGTGTGTGTGGTGTGCAGTGTGTGTGTGTGTGTGTTGCAGTGTGTAGTGTGTAGTGTGCAATGCGTGGTGTGGTGTGCAGGGTGTCTGTGTGTGTATGTGTGTGTGTGTGTGTGCGCGCGCACGCACACGCGTGTTTGTGTCTGTGTTCGCCATGCATCCCCCTCCACACAATATTTCCTCATTTTGATTTAATTAGATTTTCCAGCTATTATACACCCCCCTTGGTTCTCCTCCATATTAGTCACATCTGTTACATCATTATAGTCCATTATCAGAGACAATTGTACCATAAAAAACACAGACAAATATCACCAGAGATAATCTGTTTCTGGATAGCAAAGAAATTAATGTTGATGACATGACCTCTTTGTGTGGACATCTTGTCTAGATGTTGTAATGTTGTTGAGATGATCTCTGGTACATTCATGTTGTACGGTTGATAAGATGATATCTGGTTGTGGACATCATGTCTAGATGTTGTAATGTTGTTAAGATGATCTCTGGCTGTGGACATCATGTCTAGATGTTGTAATGTTGTTGAGATGATCTCTGGGTGTGGACATCATGTCTAGACAGATACCCGGATGTTTGTGCCTGATGCTGTCCACACCGCTGTCCTGGAGTGGGCACATTCCTTCAGGCTTGCCTGTCACCCAGGCTCTCGTCAGACCCTGGCCTTCGTGCGACAACGCTTTTGGTGGCCTACTATGGTTCCGGATGTTGCCGCGTTTGTTGCTGCCTGCACGATCTGCACACAGAAAAAGACACCTCAGCAAGCTCCGACTGGCCCCATATATCACTGGATTTTGTCAATGGTCTCTCCCGTCTGAGGGCAACACTGCCATCCTGGCTATGGTCTACCGGTTTTCCAAAGCCGTCCACTTCATTCCTCTCCCCAAACTACCCTCGGCTTATGGTGCAGTCTTTTGGATCCACGGACTCCCGGTGGACATCGTCTCCGACTGGGGTTCAACGTTCTCATTCTGATTCTGGAAGGCATTCTACACGCTCTTTGGGTCTTCGGCCAGCCGTTCGTCCGGATTCCACCCCCAGTCTAACGGCCAGTCGGAGCGAGCCAACCAGGACTTAGGAACGACTCTGCTCTGCCTACGCCAACCCTACCACCTGGAGTCAGCAACTGGTATGAGTGTTCCTTGCGATATCAGCCTCCCTGCTTCCCTGAGCAAGAGGAGGAAGTCAGCAATCCCTCTGCTCAGATGTTCAACCGCTGCTATCGCCATACCTGGAAGAGAGCCCGGGCCGCTCTGTTGAAGACCACTTCCAGATATAGGCAACAAGCAGATCACCACCGGACCCCGGCTCCACGCTATTGGCTCGGGCAGAGGGTATGGCTCTCCACCTGGGACATGCCCCTCCGGTTGGAGTCCGGCAAACTTTCCCCATTTCATCGGCCCATTCCCCATCTCTAGAGTCATTAGCCCCACTGCTGTTCATCTTTATTACCCCGTACCTCGGTATTCACCCTACGTTCCACGTGGCTAGGATTAGGCAAGTGTTTCACAGCCCTT
>NW_022262804.1:0-2500 GCF_002021735.2 Oncorhynchus kisutch
AGTAGAACACTAGTTCTCCACTATACAGTAGACACTAGTTCTCCACTATACAGTAGACACTAGTTCTCCACTATACAGTACACTAGTTCTCCACTATACAGTAGACACTAGTTCTCCACTAACAGTAGACACTAGTTCTCCGCTATACATAGACACTAGTTCTCCGCTATACAGTAGACACTAGTTCTCCACTATACAGTAACACTAGTTCTCCACTATAGCAGTAGACACTAGTTCTCATTACAGATACACTAGTTTCTCTCCGCTATACAGTAGACACTAGTCTCCGCTATACAGTAGACACTAGTTCTCCGCTATACAGTAGACACTATTTCTCCACTATACAGTGACACTAGTTCTCCGCTATACAGTACTAGTTCTCCGCTATACAGTAGACACTAGTTCTCGCTATACAGTGACACTTGTTCTCCGCTATACAGTAGACACTAGTTCTCCGCTATACAGTAGACACTAGTTCTCCGCTATACAGTAGACACTAGTTTCCGCTATACAGTAGACACTAGTTCTCGCTATACAGTAGACACTAGTTCTCGCTATACAGTAGACACTAGTTCTCCGCTATACAGTAGACACTAGTTCTCCCTATATCAGTAGACACTAGTTCTCCACTATACAGTAGACACTAGTTCTCCACTATACAGTAGACACTAGTTCTCCACTATACAGTAGACACTAGTTCTCCACTATACAGTAGACACTAGTTCTCCGCTATACAGTAGACACTAGTTCTCCGCTATACAGTAGACACTAGTTCTCCGCTATACAGTAGACACTAGTTCTCCACTCTACAGTAGACACTAGTTCTCCACTATACAGTAACACTAGTTCTCCACTCTACAGTAGACACTAGTTCTCCACTATACAGTAGACACTAGTTCTCCACTATACAGTAGACACTAGTTCTCCACTATACAGTAGACACTAGTTCGCTATAACAGTAGACACTAGTTCTCCGCTATACAGTAGACACTAGTTCTCCGCTATACAGTAGACACTAGTTCTCCACTCTACAGTAGACACTAGTTCTCCACTATACAGTAGACACTAGTTCTCCACTATACAGTAGACACTAGTTCTCCACTATACAGTAGACACTAGTTCTCCACTCTACAGTAGACACTAGTTCTCCACTCTACAGTAGACACTAGTTCTCCACTCTACAGTAGACACTAGTTCTCCACTCTACAGTAGACACTAGTTCTCCACTCTACAGTAGACACTAGTTCTCCACTCTACAGTAGACACTAGTTCTCCACTATTCGGTAGACACTAGTTCTCCGCTATACAGTAGACACTAGTTCTCCACTCTACAGTAAACACTAGTTCTCCGCTATACAGTAGACACTAGTTCTCCGCTATACAGTAGACACTAGTTCTCCACTATTCGGTAGACACTAGTTCTCCACTATACAGTAGACACTAGTTCTCCACTATACAGTAGACACTAGTTCTCCACTCTACAGTAGACACTAGTTCTCGCTATACAGTAGACACTAGTTCCCACTATACAGTAGACACTAGTTCTCCACTATACAGTAGACACTAGTTCTCCCTATATACAGTAGACACCAGTTCTCCGCTATACAGTAGACACTAGTTCTCCACTATACAGTAGGCACTAGTTCTCCACTATACAGTAGACACTAGTTCTACTCAACAGTCCAACTTCCTGTCCAACTTCCTGTCCAACACAGAGGAGTCTTGCCTGTATGATTCCGTGTCCCTGTGCGAACACCTCGATGTCGTCGACCTTCAGAGCCGTGTTCTCCAGAGCTCTCCTCACCGCAGAGGCCGATGGACGGATACCGTTCTGCTTCAGACCTGCAGCACACGCACACACACACACACACACACACACACCATTATAACACACACACACATTAAACCCCCCCCCCATTATAACACACACACACACATTAAAACACCCCCCCCCATTATAACACACACACACACACACACACACATTAAAACACCCCCCCCATTATAACACACACACATTAAAACACCCCCCATTATAACACACACACACACACACATTAAAACACCCCCCCATTATAACACACACACATTAAACCCCCCCCCCCCCATTATAACACACACACATTAAAACACCCCCCCCCATTATAACACACACACACACACACACACACATTAAAACACCCCCCCCCATTATAACACACACACACACACATTAAAACACCCCCCCATTATAACACACACACATTAAAACACCCCCCCATTATAACACACACACATTAAACCCCCCCCCCCATTATAACACACACAACCCCCCCCCCCTCATTATAACACACACAACCCCCCCCCCCTTATAACACACACAACCCCCACCCACCCTTATAACACACACACACACACACACAAACCCACATTCACACACACTCTCTCACACACAAACACTTAAAACACCACCCCATTTAAACACACACAAACCCCCCACACACCCACCTGACAGCACCAG